>NC_086332.1:9181698-9414447 GCF_032445375.1 Bacillus rossius redtenbacheri
GCCAGGGCTGCTGGTCCGTGTCTAGCGGCGACTTGCTTCGTTACCGCACGCTCCCACATCTGGGCAGTGTCGGGCGCGGCCTTGTTTCGCAACCACCCCCCCCCCCCCCCCCAAATCTCCGGGGTCACGTGGTACTCATCCCGGCTCCGTGCACGACCCCTTTGGGCCCGTGTAGTGTTGGCAGCTGAGAAGGCATTCCCGTATCCCCTTTTTAACAGCCATTGTAACAGGATAGATAATTTTCGCAGGCTTTCACGGCTTTTTTTTCTGAAGTAGCTTGGCTTCTGGGTTGTAGCCGTGTCCTTGGCGGATAATTCACCGACGTTTCGGTTGAAATTGTAGTCGCCATCATCAGGGAGCTCCCTGATGATGGCGACTACAATGTAGACCGAAACGTCGGTGAATTATTGGCCAAGGACACGGGTAACTTCTCCCTGATGATGGCGATGCAATGTCGACCGAAACGTCGGTGAATTATTCGCCAAGGACACGGGTAACTGCTCCCTGATGATGGCGATGCAATGTCGACCGAAACTTCGGTGAATTATTCGCCAAGGACACGGCTACAACCCAGAAGCCAAGCTACTTCATTATAACATGATTTTTGGTTACGGATTTGAGAGGGGGATGGGGGATTCGGAATAAATTAAAATTAGAACTTGCATTGCTATTGACACTGACGCAATCAGGCGTGGGCCGTAGGCGGTGTGGCTTTTCATCACCCAAAATAACTTACCGTCGTGATATATTGCAACAATTTTTTCTGACTTCTGGTTTGGATAGAGGAGGTGGATATAACCCCCATATCCCCGCTCCCCCCTTGAGACCACTCTTCCTTTTATAATTTTCTTTTGTCAGTTCCTTCTGTAATATGTTTTAGCTCCGAGATATTTCAAAGCTGTTCTTCTAAAAATAACGTTTTCATGTTAACAGGTAGATTTCGAAGAAAGAATGTTACGGTGGTGCATATTGCGAAAACTTTGAATATCATTATTCCTGGACACCAAATAAAAACCATCGCCTCTCCAAAATAATTTAATGTGTAGGCTAATTTTACGTGTAACTTAAAGGTATCACATTTGTTGTGCCTAAGACGCCAGCCTCTTGATTTACTGAAATCTGTAAACCATGTCGTAAGTTTGACTACTGAAATCTGTTGTCTACACTTACCTTACATGTCGTAAGTTTGACTACTGAAATATGTTGTCTACACTTACCTGAAGAGATTTCAGTAGTCAAACTTACGACATGGTTTACAGATTTCAGTAAATCAAGAGGCTGGCGTGTTAGGCACAACAAATGTGATACATACCACTAGAGAATTACATCTTTAGAACGTGTAACTTTTCATGTACACTATAACTGCTGAAAAAATTAATTACAGAAATTTAAAGAGAAAATCTCGTTCGAGTTCGTTTATGGACAAAATCGGATCAATTGAAAAAGTAAAAAATAACTAATTCTTAATGTACAAAAATCATGCATCTGTTTGATTTTTTTAAAGTAAGTTATTTCATATGATTTCGTGGCTAATTATAGAATTGCCCAAGCCAGGAGACTATACAAGATTGAAAACTGTTGGGTAAGTGTCCCAGTAAGATTTTGCCTAATAGACATTTAAAGTTACTAATGGATGGGTTAAAACTTTACATAACTACATAGATAAAAGGCGGAGGGAGCGAAATAAATAATAGACTACATTAAAAATCTACAAATATATATTAACTTTACATCGGGTAGTACCTTAACGGGGGGAAGAACTGAAATAGCCTAATTGATCTCGCTTACTTCTCCCGAAAACTCACCAAAACCATTTCTTTGTTTCCGCAGTTGGTCATCGCTTAATGACATAGTGCAATAGGACTCCAAGATACTGTTTCGTTTGCTTAGATAGTTAGAGCACTCCACGCTTTCACAGCGGTTTCACTGAACATTGAAGATTTTTTATAAAAATCTTTTAAACCCCTTTTTTTTCTTCGTGCAACTGGAAACATCGACCAGCAGGACACAGGTTTCGAATTACAACCTTGCAGTTTGTTACGTGGTTCAATTTTAACCTCTAATATATTCTTCAGAATGAAACGTGACTGCCTTTACCGTGGGGAAACCTAAAATGCGCAGGAAAAAATGAATTCAAATATTAAAAGTGGTCGGTTAGGTTAGCTACATTAAAACACTTTAAAACACTATGGACGGATCGTTAGGTTAGTATAGCTACATTAAAATAAACAGAGAAATATAAATATATATAAATAAACCCGAGGTTGGCCGAAGGTGAATATTCGGGCGTGTTCGGGCAGGGACAGAACTTGTACATCTTAGTCTTCCCTTTGCCGTGAGCCGGTTAGATTTTCTTGAAGGATTTTCGTTTGTTCCGCCTTACGTCTCGTCAAACAGGTTTTTGGAGACGGAAACACATCCTCGCAGACCAGAGATAGCAGGACATGGAACATGGGTGACTTTTGAAAACTTTGGAAAAATAGAAATCAGGGTGGCCCGACAAGGATTATAAAACCGGGACCTCAGGAATGCAAGTCCAATGTGTTAAAAACTGCGCCACTTCCTTCCATGTAGTTCGGAACTGAAGGCATTGCAATAATGTTCATGTTTGCACATACTTTCTAACTGGAATACATTTCATAATACGTTTTTTAAAGGGTCTTCTAACTGTGTAAAATATTTAATTTAGTCATTTCAAATGGACTGTAATTTTACATTTACCATATACATATAGTTATTATGGACTTTCTATGCTAATGCTAATTTATGCAACAAAGTATGCTTTGACGAGATGTGTGTGTTTATTTACACACATGCAGGTAGATTAAAGGCCGGTTTTCAAAAAACTCGTGTATTTCGTACACTTACACTTACATTATTGTCTTGATAACCGATATTATAAGCAACTAGCTGAAGTACTCGGCGTTGCTCGGGCTGAACACAGGATGAAGGTTTTTTCTTCTTTTCCCCCCTAAATCGGGTACAGACGGTAATTTTCCTCATATTTTTAATGTAAAGTGTGCAAAATTTCATCTAATTGGCACAAAATTCTACTTTAACGTGGAGTTGGGAAAGGGTGTGTATTTTTTTTTTTTTTTTTTTTTTTCGAAATCTCAAATAGAGTGAAAAAAATTACCATGTGTTGCATGTGACTGAATACACAAAATGTGGCTGTTTGGACGACATTGGCCGCGATGCGGGCCACTTTGTTTCGAAGGCCAAGTGAGAAAAATTTCTTCAAGCTCGGAGTGAAACTGAAGATTTGTATTAAAAAAAAAAACTAAAAAATCTACAAACAAATGTAAATTATTCTTTGATATAGTGTATTAACGAAACAAAATTTTTAAACTAACTATAACAACTTTACCTGGGTTAAACTAGATTTAATGTAAATTGCACTTCTGGAGAAATACTCTAAAAGGGAATATTTTTTGACGTGATAGTTGGGAGACCTAAGATGCACATCAAGTTCTGCCATTCCCGATTACACCCGAACAATTCACCTTCGGCCAACTTCGGGATTTGTTTGATTTTTGCGCAGGAAAAAACGAATTCAAACATTAAAAGTGGTCGGTTAGGTTAGCTACATTGAAACACTTTAAAACACTATGGACGGTTAGTTAGGTTAGTATAGCTACATAAAATAAACAGAGAAATATAAATATATATATATAAATAAACACGAGGTTGGCCGAAGGTGAATTGTTTGGGTGTAATCGGGCAGGGACAGAACTTGGACATCTTAGGCTTCCCAGTGTGTGTTGTCGAGTGTGTGTGTGTAGGTGAGTTTCCATAAGGTATGATGTGAGAACTTACGCATGATTTCTCACCGGGTTTCCGAGGACCCTATGTGGATCCGAGGACCTGACCCAGGTCCTCGGATTGAAAAAAACCTAATATTCTCGTATATCATGTCCTTTAACGCCTTCTTGCAAACTTTCAACGAAATCTGGACGAGTCCTCGGTTACACTGTAGAGCGACAAAATCATAGTTCAGCGTTTTACCGGTAGGAAGTACTGTAGTAGAAAATATTAACACACCGAGTGTCCGTTTGTAAGCTAGTAGACTCAATTAGAGGACCTGGTTACACACGTCTCTGAACACACACTTTGCCTACAGCCGCTGTAACCGAGGACGTAAATATTTCTGCTGACCTTTAGCTTATAACACACGTTAGTATTAACACAGCAATCAAAAGACCTTGTGTGCGCGTGTGTCGCAGATCGACGAGCTGTACGCGGAGCTGCTGTACGAGATCGTGAACGTGGTGGGCTGCGAGGCGAGCACAGGGGAGGAGCGAGCCGCGCTGCTGCGCTACCTGCAGGAGGCCTTCAAGGTGGACGACGACAAGCACCGCGAGCTGCTGGAGCGCGCGCAGGCCAAGGAGGCGAGTACTTCTCCCGCGGTCCACTTGCCTTGACTCCCCATTGGCTCGTACCTCTCCCTCCCTTGCCGGCGTCTCCCATCGGCTGCTTCTGTTCCTTCAGGTCCGACACCTTCCATCGGCAGACTTCCTTCCTCACGTCCGACATCCCCCATTGGCTCGTACCTCTCCCTACCTTGCCGGTGTCTCCCATCGGCTGCTTCTGTTCCTTCAGATCCGACACCCTTCCATCGGCCGACTTCCTTCCTCATGTCAGACATCCCCCATTGGCTCGTACCTCTCCTCCCTTGCCGGCGTTTCCCATCGGCTACTTCTGTTCCTTCAGGCCCGACACCTTCCATCGGCACACTTCCTTCCTCACGTCCGACATCCCCCATTGGCTCGTACCTCTCCCTCCCTTGCCGGCGTCTCCCATCGGCTGCTTCTGTTCCTTCAGGCCCGACACCTTCCATAGGCAGACTTCCTTCCTCACGTCCGACATCCCCCATTGGCTCGTACCTCTCCCTCCCTTGCCGGCGTCTCTCATCGGCTGCTTCTGTTCCTTCAGGTCCGACACCTTCCATCGGCTGACTTCTCTCCTCACGTCCGACATCCCCCATTGGCTCGTACCTCTCCCTCCCTTGCCGGCGTCTCTCATCGGCTGCTTCTGTTCCTTCAGGTCCGACACCTTCCATCGGATGACTTCTCTCCTCACGTCCGACATCCCCCATTGGCTCGTACCTCTCCCTCCCTTGCCGGCATCTCTCATCGGCTGCTTCTGTTCCTTCAGGTCCGACACCTTCCATCGGCAGACTTCCTTTTTCACGTCCGACATCCCCCATTGGCTCGTACCTCTCCCTCCCTTGCCGGCGTCTCCCATCTGCTGCTTCTGTTCCTTCAGGTCCGACACCTTCCATCGGCACACTTCCTTCCTCACGTCCGACTTCCCCCATTGCCTCGTACCTCTCCTCCCTTGCCGGCGTCTCCCATCAGCTGCTTCTGTTCCTTCAGGCCCGACACCTTCCATCGGCAGACTTCCTTCCTCACGTCCGACATCCCCCATTGCCTCGTACCTCTCCTCCCTTGCCGGCGTCTCCCATCGGCTGCTTCTGTTCCTTCAGGCCCGACACCTTCCATCGGCAGACTTCCTTCCTCACGTCCGACATCCCCCATTGGCTCGTACCTCTCTCTCCTACCTTGCCGGCGTCTCCCATCGGCTGCTTCTGTTCCTTCAGGCCCGACACCTTCCATCGGCAGACTTCCTTCCTCACGTCCGACTTCCCCCATTGCCTCGTACCTCTCCTCCCTTGCCGGCGTCTCCCATCGGCTGCTTCTGTTCCTTCAGGCCCAACACCTTCCATCGGCAGACTTCCTTCCTCACGTCCGACATCCCCCATTGGCTCGTACCTCTCTCTCCTACCTTGCCGGCGTCTCCCATCGGCTGCTGTTCCTTCAGGCCCGACACCTTCCATCGGCAGACTTCCTTCCTCACGTCCGACATCCCCCATTGGCTCGTACCTCTCCCTCCCTTGCCGGCGTCTCCCATCGGCTGCTTCTGTTCCTTCAGGCCCGACACCTTCCATCAGCAGACTTCCTTCCTCACGTCCGACATCCCCCATTGGCTCGTACCTCTCCCTACCTTGCCGGTGTCTCCCATCGGCTGCTTCTGTTCCTTCAGGCCCAACACCTTCCATCGGCAGACTTCCTTCCTCACGTCCGACATCCCCCATTGGCTCGTACCTCTCCCTACCTTGCCGGTGTCTCCCATCGGCTGCTTCTGTTCCTTCAGGCCCAACACCTTCCATCGGCAGACTTATTTCCTCACGTCCGACATCCCCCATTGGCTCGTACCTCTCCCTACCTTGCCGGTGTCTCCCATCGGCTGCTTCTGTTCCTTCAGGCCCAACACCTTCCATCGGCAGACTTCCTTCCTCACGTCCGACATCCCCCATTGGCTCGTACCTCTCCTCCCTTGCCGGCGTCTCCCATCGGCTGCTTCTGTTCCTTCAGGCCCAACACCTTCCATCGGCAGACTTCCTTCCTCACGTCCGACATCGCCCATTGTCTCGTACCTCTCTTCTACCAACATCTCTTATCGGCTGCTTCGTTTCTTCAGGTCCGACACCTTCCATCGGCCAACTTCTCTCCTCATGTCCGACATCGCCCATTGGCTCGTACCTCTCCTCAGTACTGACAACCTAACATTGCCTCGCATTGGTTGCTTCGTTTCTTCAGTTCCGACACCTCCCATCGACTGACTTTCTTCTTACGTCAGAAACCTTCGTCAGCTGCCTTCTTCTGTCACGTACCATACCTTCCATCGCATCGGCTGCCTCCTTCATTCATGTCCGTTATCTCTCGTCGGCTTTCTCCTCTTTTCACGTTCTATACCTCCTATCGGCTGCCCCTCCCCTCCTCAAAACCGATTTGTCCCCGCGTTTAAACACAAACGAAACTGAGCATTGCGAAGAGAAGAACAATGCCATTTTCGGTGGGTTGAATATTTAAAACTAGGAGACACAAACCTAAGATAACTTTTATCTACTTCTTCTTGTGTATCAAACTTTATTATTCTCTTTGCAATGAATTGTTTGCGTGAGAGCGATGCCACAAAAAGTGGCGGAATAGCTTAGGCCTAATACCATTTACTATTTTTAATTATTTCATATTCCAATATAGCTCTTTCTTTATTTGCTAATATCTACTTAAAGCTTTTAAAAAAAAACTCTACCCTAAAAGTTTTTCCTCGGATCTATCTCAGATTTGGCCCCCCAATCAGCAGTACATGGTTTAATGCATTCTCAAAATTCTTATCTCTCTATCTCTATGCTAATCAATAATTCACAACTCTTGCTCACTAAAAAAAAAGTATTATTACGAATGCATGTGCTACTTTACTGCGGCTATATAAAAAAATTAAAATTGATCCAATCAAAATAATAATTTAAAAGAAGAAGAAATAAATTGTAACAATGACAGCCAAATTACTGAGAATCTCGCAGATTTCTCGTTTTTTTCGTAAAATATAATTCCTAAACGACGCAGTGTGTTATTAAATACTATAGTACTAACAATAGTGTTGATTTTTTTTTCTCAGGCTCCTAACATCATGGTCAACGTCGAGGTCATAGAAGCCAGGGACCTAGCACCAAAGGACGCGAACGGTAAGGAAATATCAAGTTTTCTTGCGCATGCTCTAATTAATTCACCAACCGAGACGTTTTCAAATGGTTGTTACGTGTATTGTCTACTATCATCGAAGATAAAAATAACCCCTTTAAAAAGTTTAAATTCTTTATTCCCCTCGCTGCTTCTTGTGTCATTCAGTTCTCATGACCAGTTTGTAGAGGCCCAAGCTCCTAATGCGAACATTAATCGATTTCGTGCGTTACTTTGTAAAGTGGGCATGTGTTTGGATGTGTACTCAGGGTGTGTACATTTGTTATACAGGACTTTGTAGCTCCCTCGGAGCTGTTAGAATTTCGATAAAACAGGGGTCGAAACAATCGCATTTCGGAATAGGAAAAAATAAAGGTTTTTTATGGCTGTGAATAAATTAAAAAAAACTCAAATGACATTATGTATTACGATTATTATTTTATATTCTATTAACTCGAATGGCATTATGTATTACGATTGTCGTAAATAATATATTAATTCAATCAGTTAGCCCATGTACTTGTGTAGAGTCCTTTAAGTAAAGAAAACGATGATAATTTACTAAAATACAATTTCACTACAAATGAAAATTCAAAGGTCTCTTTAACGTCGCACACTCACACACAAGAGATCGTATTTTTATTTTATTAAACTTATTTAAAGCCATCACTTCATGCCAGTAAGCATAACAAGTCAAGCATAAACGCTAAAAGTATTCTCATCTTGCAATTAAAAACGCCTCTGTGTATCTCCGGGGGTTTTGAATATTGAACCTCCATCACCGAAACTATATCACGGAGGTCGGACGTAGATATATAGTGGTTTTGCGAATCGATACTTATACATGTAAGAAAAGACACCTGTCTGAATGTCTCGGAGTAAGAATCGAGCTGAGAAAAAGAGCTGGAATCGAGATGGTGCGATAAGACAGCATGGTATCGGATTATTACACGTGATTCCTAACCGCGCGGCAAACTGAAAAAAAAAAATGTATAAAAAGTTTATTACTCTCATTCCCACTTAACATATGACATCCACCAATGTTTACAATATGATTTTAATTGACCGGTTACGTTTTAAAAATTTAAATCCAAATTTAATAAGTATGCGACAAAAAAAAATTACGGTGATCGTATTTATTTAAGATTTCACCTACGTGTTTAGTAAACAAAACTTCAAGAAACGCTCCTGTTCAACAGTCATTCAAATACAGTTTCAGTAACCTCTCGCCCGTGACGCGATTGAAGTAATAATAATAATAATAAACATTTATAATAGGGAAATCTGTCGTGTCCGCAAAGTACGTCACGCTGTCTTCACAGGTCTAACGTGATTGGTTGAAGAAATGTTTCATTCGCGTCACATCCAGTGGTGCCATTGCGACACACAGTACACACAGTAATAGATACATTACTAATTAAAAAAACATTCGATAAAAAGTGGTGTCCACGCCTAAGCAGTACTATGAGCTTAAGTGGAGCGGCGTTGAGCGAGGCCATCGCCTCGTTCATAAGCTCGTAATACCCTCCCCCCTCCCACCCCACTGGCGAGTGGGTGGGGCTACCGGAGACAGCATCTTGGCGCCGCTCGGTCGCGAATGAAGTAACTCTTGGCCGAATGTCCAGAGCTCCGCGGTCCACAGCTGGACCACCTCGCCGGACACGCTCTTCGCCGCTATTCGCCGCTCTTCGCCGCTATTCGTCGCTCTTCGCCGCTCTTCGCCGCTCTTCGCCGCTCTTCGCCGCTCTTGGCCGCTCTTGGCCGCTCTTCGCCGCTCTTGGCCGCTCTTGGCCGCTCTTGGCCGCTCTTCGCCGCTCTTCGCCGCTCTTGGCCGCTCTTGGCCGCTCTTGGCCGCTCTTGGCCGCTCTTGGCCGCTCTTGGCCGCTCTTGGCCGCTCTTGGCCGCTCTTGGCCGCTCTTGGCCGCTCTTGGCCGCTCTTGGCCGCTCTTGGCCGCTCTTGGCCGCTCTTGGCCGCTCTGTTGCGCGAGGGCTGGTCTGGGGGCCGCCGGGAGGTAACGTGCCGTGCCGTGGTTGAAGTCGCTTCTCGCCCCGACTCGCCATCGCCGCACTGCAGCAACCACTACACTGCGGGAGTGTTGCTCGACCACGCCTGCTGGCAGGTTGGGGACGCGGCCAGGGGGGAAGGTCTGTGCAGTCCTGACCGCTGCCCTACAAGATCAAAAAAATAAAGAAAGAAATTAGTGATGACAGGATAATACATTGATAGCAACATGGCTACATACAACATGGCTTTGGAGGGTTTGTTGTATACTTCTTAGTGGTCTGCAAAAATGTGTTCCCTCCCCCGTTTAGCACAACACGCCTCATACACAGAAACGGCAGAATTGTGTTTTCCAAGTATGCCGTTTTGCACACGTGTTACTTGTAAGCACGTATTTCAAACTTAATTAACGTGTGCGCTTCATGTAATGAATAATAAATATAAATATATTTTTTTTTTACTTGTTTTAACGAAATCATTATAAAATTTACTTAAGAAAATATTTGAAACAAAGAAAAAAATAAAAATATTAAATGTTCAGTTTATTTTCTAAAGCAAAATAATTGCTTAAATTTCTTTGTGCAAAAGTTTACTGTTCCCTAAGATTTAAGTGTGACAATTTTTTTAAAAACTCAATTAGAAACTAAACTTACTCATTAAATTATGATATAATGGATGTGTGGAACACCCCCTCCTTCACAAAACCTCCGACGTTAAGCATAGTCACTTCCACGGAATACAGACCTCTGAACTGGTTTCCACAATGCAAAACCCCTAACTTCAATCAATTTTCTGAGTGTCCCATAAACATGGCGCAGATTATTAGCTGGACAAAAAGCGGCTTCGAGCAGTATCCGTGACCATCCAGACCGAGTGCATCTCTAAGGCCTTTTTTTTGTATCATTGTCACGTGCTGGTTCGATTGGAAGTGGTCTTTGCAGGGACTGTATTCATCTTGACCGCACATCCGTCGTAAATGGAAATATCACAAATCCAACGATCATAAGGACAAAAAAACGTAGTTATAAAAAAATTGGTTGTCTGTAAAGTCGGTTTACGGACGATAGTTTGTGACGTCATAAAAAAGCATTGATGAAATGATTGCATACTTTTATGAATAAAATTGAATAATTTTTATTGATTTATCACTATTTTGTATGGATACAAAGGATTGAAATGAAATCTACAATTTAATTGATAAATTTAGTTTTATTTGCACTCATTAATTCAATTATGTATTTCTTATCGAAGGGATTATTTTAACTATAACTTTTATACATGTTTGCTATTTAACTTCTTCCAATCTGTGTTATTCTGTTAAGGATAGGACGATGATAGGAAAAGTAGGAAACGAATGGGAGTGTTTCAAGTTTAATGTGCCTCGAAAAAGTCAAATCGATGGTTGTTCCAATCGAGTGGAAGAGAGATAGATGCGGCGCAAGCGTACAATGAGCGTAACGGGACACCGCGTAACGGGACAATGTGCGTAACGGGACACCGCGTAACGGGACAATGTGCGTAACGGGACACTTTCATGCGTGCAGCCGGCGTTCATCGATTTATTAGACGTTGTCACGTCAAATCAGGTGTGACGATTAATGCACACTACCGCCCATTAGGTCTGACAGGTGATACTAATCTACAAATCCTGCGTTTTTTAAGTCGCGCAGAGTGAATATAGAAGTAAAGCGCAGTACCGTATATTCATGGCCAAAATGTACCGTGCCTTCAATCACGTAACGGTCACATTCTTTACGTTTTTCCATGACACACACGGTAAAATTGTCTTGAATCTCATCCTCAGTGTAAGAATCTTTCCAAGAGCGTGACAGTCCGTTTACAAATCGGTATCAAGGATTCGTTACAAACGGGAAACTGCCGGAAAATTTGACGTGACAACGTCTAATAAATCGATAAACGCCGGCTTCACGCACGAAAAAGTGTCCCGTTTCGATGTGTCCAGTTACGCTCATTGTACGCTTGCGCCGCATCTATCTCTCTTCCACTCGATTGGAACAACCATCGATTTGACTTTTTCGAGGCACATTAAACTTGAAACACTCCCATTCGTTTCCTACTTTTCCTAGCATCGTCCTATCCTTAACAGAATAACACAGATTGGAAGAAGTTAAATAGCAAATAGGTATGTATAAAAGTTATAGTTAAAATAATTTCTTCGTTAAAGTAATAAACATATTTGAATTAATGAGTGCAAATAAAAGTAAATTTATCAATTAAATTGTAGATTTCATTTCACTCCTCCTTTGTATCCATACAAAATAGTGATAATTCAATAAAAATGATTCAATTTTATTCATAAAAGTTTGCAATCATTTCATCAATGTTTTGTTATAACGTTGTCACGTTAAACTATCTTCCGTAAACAGACTTTACAGACAACCAATTTTTTTTTATTTTAATAAATTAAGGTGTTTGCATTTGGGTCCTGGGTATAGGACACTCTGTTAACATGTGCCTAGCTAGGTTTATGTCTATAAAGTAAGTTAACTTACATGCCTTGCTTGAGACTAAGAATTTGTTGTATGTAATTTAGCGTTCAATGTTTAACAATAGTTGGGTAATTGGAATAGAGCCAATCTTATTTTAAGTCAGTGTACATAAACTTACAATAAATCTAATAATCTTAGTTTATTTGTAGGGACTTAAAAAGTATTATTAATCGAAAATTTGTAATTTTTAAGAATGTTTTGTATGTTATTATAAGATATTAAACAAATTGCAGGAAAATATATTTCTTTCAACTGGGCGGATTAAGCATAACACAAAACTTGCTGAAAGTTAAATAATTCATTGGACATATACTATAATGAGACGAACCCCATTCGCTACAAGAAAAACAATAATATTTGAGCACAAAAAACCATTCGGAACAATTGTCTTAGACGTAGACATAAATGTTACTTCTTTCAGATCTAGATGATAAAATTAAAATGTTGAATGATAAAATTACATTGTTGTTTTTGTTACATTAAAAAGGTTTTACCTTGCATCTTATTCGTACAAATATATCATACAAGTAATGTAGCTTGCTAGCATGTATAATAAAATGCCTGTTTGCTATTTATTAAGCTGAAAACTACCTGTCATCTATGTTTCTCGTCTCAAAACTAAAATAGGTATTTTTAAGAAATAGAAATGTAGAGGACTAAAGCTGTGGTGGGTATATTGTTGACCAGGACTCTGCGATCCATTCTGCACTCTGTACCTGACCTCGGCCAACACCCACCGTTACAACACGTCCGTCAAGTCTGCGACCCTCAATCCTGTCTGGGAGGAGCACTTCTCCCTGTGAGTACTCCACCGACCGCCGAGTATCTCAGTGTTACTAGGTACTTTCCACATGCTCCATCTAGTGTGAGTACCCTCTGTCCTGTCTGGAAGGAGCACTTATCTCTGTGAGTACTCCACCGACCGCCGAGTATCTCAGTGTTACTAGGTACTTTCCACATGCTCCATCTAGTGTGAGTACCCTCTGTCCTGTCTCGAAGGAGCACTTACCTCTGTGAGTACTCCACCGACCGCTGAATATCTCTGTGTGTATACTACACGTGCCGTTGCAGCGTGTGTTTTTACTGGTATTGAAAACCACATATTGTTGCAAAAGTACATTGTTAGAAATTAGACTTAATGCACTGACTTTTCAACGAATTATTCACCTCATAACTCAAAGTTTTCTACGTACCTACTTCCAGGTAACTGTATCTTCGTAAAAACTACGTCATGTTTGGACTTACGTGTCTAGTCTTCATATTTGAACAGCATATAAATTAAGAGAGTTTTAGCTGTAATCTTAAAACTTTTTTACTCTTGCCAGACATGTTTAAAGGAAGCAAACTTAGTATTCGTAATTTTACGAATATATTTGTTTACGAAAATCTCTGAACAATTATTTTATTTAATCTGAAAAGTGTTTAACAGTGAAGTTGTAATGATTCAGAACTTAGTTTGATAATAGTTACGCTATATAAAATATTTGTAATGCAACATGATAGCTTTTAAGTTATGGGGTAATGTTAATTTTAAAATATTAGATTTTTTTTATAAAACTAATCCTATAGTGGATTTGATTTAATAGCATCGTGCTACATTTAATGTGTTTTGAATATTCATAATCATTTTGCCTTAGGTTACTTAAATGTATTATAAATCTGCCGTGCCAACCATATTTCATAGGTAAGGTATTTGTAACACTTAATTATTTCAGTGACACAATTCCACTGTATTAATTTTTATAATTAGTGATATTTGTTTTGTTTCAGTCCTGTAGAAGAACCGTCGAGAGATGTTCTTGTTGTTGAAGTCTGGTAAGAAAATTTTGTTTCAATTTCTGTCATTTACTTATTTATTTTTGTTTCTGAGATGATGGCACATTACAATTTTTTTCTTTTTTTGCTCTATTTCAGGGATTTTGATCCAGCTGAAACTGTTCGTGAGAAAATGAGTAAGTTTAGCGATGTCAAAGGAGTGAAAGGACTACGGAAGTTGATGAAGGAGATAGCTGTGACAGCGTCAACGGGGAAACACGACAACGAAATGGTTGGCAGTGCACAGATGCCTCTCAGGGTAAATAGTGATCAGATTTGTCATTTACCCAGTCTGTCCTATTTTATTCTACAGAAAGCTGAGTTCTTAATATATTTTTATTGCTTTCAGAGTGTCATTACAGAAATTGTGTGTAGTATAAGCAGTAAAAAACTTTTCACGTCATGTATTAGCTTTGACAAGAATGTGGCCAGCCATATTACCTAAATTTAATTATGTAAAAGTTTTTGAATTCATTCTTCTTGTACTTGCCGAGTCTACAGTCGATTTTAAAACTCATAATTTATGGTATAAATTATTGTGACAAAGGTTGTAGATGCTATTCACAGAACGATAAATAATAACAGTATTCGCAATTAGCGTATCGCTTGATTGTATAACTATGTGAGGGCTATATCCTTAAGACTATCTGAGAAAGCTGAGCTTTGTGAGTAGCAAGCTCACTCAACCACTGCAAATCGACCGATATTGTGAAAAAAAACGTTTTGTGAGCGATGCTCTATTTGTGTCGGAATTCAGTTACAGAGTGTATTAATTCAAATGTCTTATTGGGCTTAACGCATCGTTGGCAACGCAGTAGAAATGGACGGTAACACAGGGACAACTTGAATCAGGCATATTTGGGCAAGGAGTCGCCCATGGCCTATATTAAAGAACCATCCTAACATTTTCCTGGAGAGATTTGGTAAAACATGGAAGAAAAAAAAAGTATTTATAGATGGCCGCATCGGATTTCGAATTCGGATCCTCTGTAATGATCGCAAGTGCGTGATGATGTGCAGTGTTCCCTATCCATACATTATGTTATATGGGTCTGTAACGCTATAGGTACTATAGCCTACTCTCTATATTTACTTGGAATACATGTATACATTACCCAGAGGTGCCCACCCCCCCCCCCCAAACATTATGACTCACCCCCCCTAACCTAATGATGCGCCCCCCCCCCCCCCCCAAAAATTTTATGCCATTTTCTCAATGATTTTATCAATTATTTTATAATATACTTTTTTAGTATTATATTTTATCACATTTTGCATTAATTAAAACTGATTTTCTAATAATAATTTTGGTCATATCGGGTAATATTTCCATCCTGAACCGACAGATGCCAAACTGCTTTTGTTGAGGAAAGTGCGGGGTTGCCAATTTGATTTACAAGATCCCTTTCAATTATCAAAGCACCAGAAACGTATTTTCACATTAGAAGCTATGATTATGTAAATAATATATACATTTTCCTCGTCTTTTAACCAACCACACCCCCCCCCCCCCCTGAAATTTTAATGACGCAGTCTGCGTCATTACCCCCCCTTGTGGGCACCCCTGCATTACCTATAGTATCCGACCCAAACTGAAGTAGTGAAGATTGGATTTATGACATCATGGTAGCCATCTTTGATCTGTGGCGTGACGGTCGCCATACCTTGTAAAGCAGATGTGTTTGGCGGCTAGCGGCAGAGTCGAGGCCTGACCCTGTGCAGAACGTGCCGGCCACGGGGACGACCTACTGGTGCGGCCTGGAGAAGAAGCACAAGAGCAAGCGGCAGGGCGAGCTGAAGGTGCGCATGACGTTCGGCTCGGAGAAGAACCAGCAGGTGGCCATGCAGGAGCACCGCAGCCTGCTGCGCGTCGTGCTGCTGCACGAGCTGGACCGGTCCAAGGTGCGTGTGGAGTCCGTGCTCGATCCGTGACTGTCATAGCTTAGTAGACCCGCACGACTCGGACCGTCACGACTCGGACCATCGCGACTCGGACCATCACAAGTTGGACCATCACAAGTTGGACCATCACAAGTTGGACCATCACAAGTTGGACCATCACAAGTTGGACCATCACAAGTTGGACCATCACAAGTTGGACCATCACAAGTTGGACCATCACAAGTTGGACCATCACAAGTTGGACCATCACAAGTTGGACCATCACAAGTTGGACCATCACAAGTTGGACCATCACAACTTAGACCATCACAACTTAGACCATCACAACTTAGACCATCACAAGTTAGACCATCACAAGTTGGACCATCACAAGTTGGACCATCACAAGTTGGACCATCACAACTTAGACCCTCACAACTTAGACCATCACAACTTAGACCATCACAACTTAGACCATCACAAGTTAGACCATCACAAGTTAGACCATCACAACTTAGACCATCACAACTTAGACCATCACAACTTAGACCCGCATGACTAAGACACCACCCACACTCTCACTCTCACAATTTTCCTTGTATTTGTAAGCAGATAGTGGGCAAACTCTTACTAAAATAAAAATTCTTATTTTCAAGCTTCATATCATTTGGATGGTATGACTGTATATTCAATTTATTCGTAAAGGAGTTATGAACAGTATGTGTTATAGAACTTTGTAGACAAGTACATCAGAGTGTCCAATCACTATGAACCTCTCCTAAAATTATAATCACAAATTTTGACCCCTACAAAAAATATTTATTTTAAATATTTTTCATATAGTGTTTACATTTTTTTAAACGAAGTGCCAGTTTGTGTGTGTTTTTGCATGATATGTTTATTTTAGGACTATTCTGATGATGAGGATGGTAGCTGCGAGTCTTGTGATGGATTGATACCTTCGCATCCAAAAGAATCCCAACTGGTACATCCAACATAAATGTTGAAAACTAACTCATTAGCTCATTCTGATGTTTATAGATATTCTGGTGAAGGAAAAATAAATGTTTGTGGTTTGGATTTTTTAACATACCTACTATATAATTAAGTATAACTATATTACTGTAGTATTTTTTTTTGCAATAGAATTTTGTGTGTATTCATTAGTATGCTTAGATAAGAGTAGTGATAACTGTTATTATAGTTTTGATCTAACATTTTCATTTAATGTTGTTAGCAACACTATGCAAATGCAATGTATTTATTAATATCAGATTAGAATTTCTCCTGTAAATACAACTACTTCTGTTTTTAAAAACAAATATATACCTATAAGTTTTCTTTTTCATGAAAACAACCACTGTAACTATGACATTAGTTGATTTAAATGTGTGCCAATTGTGAGCATAAAGTCTTTGTTACATTTAACTTAATTTTCTGCTTTTTATTTAGTGAATTATACTCCAATGATTTTTGGTCCACTGTTACGAAGTTCTGGGGATTATTAAATACATTATTAGAAATAATTTAGTCAAGAAACCAATTTTTAAAGATGCTTCTTTCAGACACTGCCCATCCTGATGAATCACTCAGGCCTGGCAGATAGGCAGACTGCAATACAAACAAGAGAAGCATGCTGCCTGACTCTCAGATAACCTAGTTTAAACAGTGTTTATAGTACTGACTATCTGTGTCAAAATAATGTGTTGCAACACTCTTTTAGAGAATTGTGACGTCATTAGGATACGATATGCGTGCAACCAAGTTGAGAGCACTCCTAGCATGTTGTTGTAGCAGTGTTTGCGACCCTGCTGGGCCGTTAACTAAAACAACTGTTACGTGCACCACATTATCAATAAGTAGAGACCTGCAAAATTCGCGGTTTCGATGGCCTTCAGGATAGACTGCACATACCCCTGTACACTCGGGCAAATAACGCAAGTTCATTGGCTGCCAACTCGTAAGTCGTCTCAGCTGATTTGTCTGTGATTCGATCCTTCTTTGGTTGAGGGTTTATAACTGGTTGAGATTCGTCCAGATGAACAGTAAGCCAATAGCAAAATTATCTAAGAGGTATATGTGTTTGAATTCTAGCCTATCACCGAATGAATCCGCGAATTTTGCAGGTCTCTATCAATAAGCGCTTAAGACTAACACGTTAAAAATACTAAGTTTTACAAGTTAATATAAATTAATGCTCTCTCTTCATTGCTGATCAGCCCATTAAAAGCGTTGCATGATGCTTTTATCACTAGGCTTGGATGTATCTTATAACACTTCTACTTCTGACAAAAACGCACGGAATGGCCAATAAATTTAATGAGCTCTAATCACTTTATTCCTTTTTCATTTATGCACAATATTGTTAAAATATTTTTAGCTACTCCTTTGTTTGGATAATAAAACACCCACGACATAAGTTTCAAAATTTAAATGGGTGACATTTTTTCCAAACAAATTATATATATAAAGTTTTTGCTATACCCACTTTTGACTTTACAGTCACTTGGTTATCAATGAACACTATGTGGTAGCGATTTATAAAAATGTATAAGTATTCTGAACCAAATATTTAAGTAATTAATGGTTTCTTGAAGCATGACGTTAACTAATTTGACAATGCAGTTTTGTCTCTTGTTGATAGAAAATAACTAGTAGGTACCTACTTACCAAATTTTTCCAGTAAACTAACTATATATGGCATATTCCATCATGCTGGATGAAGTCAGGGCTTTGAATATTCTCCTAGTCTGGCAACTCCCGTAAGATTTTTTTGGAATGTCTTGTTAAGTGCTAATGTTCCTCAATGTATCGTCCCATACATGTGTGGATTTCCCTCTTGCTTAAGGTGGCCACCAAAACGCATGCAGAACTCCATGTGTTAACGCGTCCTGTGCCAACTGTTCAATATTTGTTAAACATATCTGATTTAAAATCATTTAAGAGCCACTTTGCTTGTATATTCAAGTTTCATTCCATATTTTCGTCTTTAACATGCATTATTTGGACAGTAAAGAAAAGCTAAAACTGACGTTTTCAAGAATGTTTTTAGGTATGCAAAATCCTAAACACAGTATTGTATTGGTATAGATTGGGAAGTGCGTGAGCTTTTGTCGTTAATATTCCAGCATAAAATTACAGGGTCACCACTTATAAAGTTCTACAGATGTGCGTTATCGATGTGGAGACTGTATGTCAGCTCGGTGTGTAGCACTTAGAGGTGGAGGCTATGTGTCAGCTTGGTTTGTAGCGCTTAGAGGTGAAGAGGCATGTGATGCTCGAGCCAGTGTCGCCCTTAGCGCCACTGTGCTTTTAGAGCTCATGTGCCCAGTCAGTGTAGGGTCTTACCTACCCGGGCGAAAACGACGCGTTTTGAAAACTGCTCAAGATATCAGAGTGGTATCTGTCTACGAAAAGCATTAAGAATATGCTGAGGGCCGATGAGTAACTTGTTCTGCATCCGAATTTCGCTTTTAAACTGTATTTTTAGTAGAGTGAAAATGGATTAAACTTTTTTTTTTAAACAATAATTTGTAGGCATTGAAAATCCCAGTCTAGATTCTTGAAAGCACTTGAGTGAATAGCGTGTATAATGTAATGATTGCCGCTCAAATATAGTAGCCTTATGCTCGACGAGAAGACATCGCACTCGTCCACAGCCTTGATTTTAGATGCAACACCGCGCTGGAAGCACCAGCGAGCGCCACACCAAGACGCTCGCCGGAGCTTCCAGCGCGGTGTCGCCTCTAAGCGCAAGTCTGCGAACTGGCGCGCAGTCTTCTCGTCGTGCGTAGGACAACTATGATATTTCAGCGGCAACTGTAACATTAGGTGTCTTGAGAAATGAAGATGAATATATAATGCAAGTGCCTTGGGTGCTTTGAAGAACCTGTACTGGGTGTTTCATGTCTAAAATTAACTCTGGAAAAAAAAATGTGTTTTAGTACTTTTGACTCTAGTAAAAATACTGCTTAAAAAGAGTGAAGGAATTAACCCGTCCGACCACAGCTATTGTTAAAGTTAGCGGACACCACCCGGATGTATAGCAGTGTCTCGTGAAGCTCCCGGGGAGGCGGGGCCCTTGACGGCGGCGGGAGTTTTGAATATATATACTGTATAGAAGTCGCCAGCCCAGGTTAAAATTTCTAATACGGTTTGATGTAGTTGGTTAATTCACCGCCGCAATCGCCACAATCTCTAGGGCATCGACTTGTGGTGGTCCCTAGCGGACAAGTGTCGAACTCTTCAAACACCCCTTCCCCCTCCCGTTGAACGACCTCGAGCTGCAGTGAATGTTGGGTGGGGGGTGCGGGGGAATGACAGCGGGCGACAGTGCTGCGCTCTAACGTGTAAATAACAACCTAAGACTATACAGGGCGTTACGCCAGCGCCCTGCAGCGGTGAAGTTCCCAAGCTGCTCATCATACGCTCCTGAAAAACGTAGAGTAAATCCTATCCACTCGCGACTTCTATACAGTATATATGTTCAAAGGCGGGGGCGGCTGTTGCGGCAGGTGGAGCCCTACCACTGGGACGGCTCCTTCTCGCTGCCGGGGGAGACGCTCGTGACGCAGCACCGGGTGCAGTGCGGCATGAGCGCGCCTAGCGCCGCCCTCGCCCGGTGGGTGGAGTTCGCCGGCGTGCACTCCGAGCACCCGCTCAGCTTCGCCGTGTTCCCGCCGCTGCTGGAGCGGCTGGCCAAGGCCCTGCACAAGGACGAGGTGAGGGCACAGCCCCCATTCCGCAGTGACACGGAGCACCCAAACTGAACATTTCCTACAGCGGAGCACTTCGCCTTGTTTGTTTATGCTCTGAAATACGTTGAAAATGGTTTCAAATACAAGAATATATTATGTTCTGTCATTACTTTGTACGTTTATGCTCAGAAATATGTTAAAAATGGTTTCAAATACAAGAATATATTATTTTCTGTTATTACTTTGTACGTTTATGCTCAGAAATACGTTAAAAATGGTTAAAAATGGTTTCAAATACAAGAATATATTATTTTCTGTTAATACTTTGTACGTTTATGCTCAGAAATACATTGAAAATGGTTTGAAATACAAGAATATATTATGTTCTGTTATCACTTTGTCTGTTTAGTTTTATTATATATAGTAGTATATTTATTCACAATAAATGATCACAAAGATTTTACATTTTACTTTCAAAATGATGTATTTGGAGTGTATAAAACTAATGTTAGTTTGCACATCTTGAAGGACAAGCTGTTCTGGGAGACTGCG
The DNA here is from genome assembly GCF_032445375.1 of Bacillus rossius redtenbacheri. Classification (NCBI taxonomy): domain Eukaryota; kingdom Metazoa; phylum Arthropoda; class Insecta; order Phasmatodea; family Bacillidae; genus Bacillus; species Bacillus rossius. Next base: position 9,202,679 of record NC_086332.1, read on the forward strand.
AAGAAGCTGATGCCTTCGTGCATGAATGCCATCAGGAAGATCAGGAAACTCACACCCAGTGATAAGCACACTTTACTGCAGCTGTCTTCAGTTCTCAGGTGAATATTTTCAAGCAGTAGTCAAAACACATCCTCTAAGATTCGCATGAATAAATTCAGTTATCATCTACTAAAAAATAAATTTTCTCATCCGTTCATGTTTGTAAATTCCACTCATACTTTTAAAACAATCTTGCCACTATAGAAAATTGGTTTTGCTCATTAACAGAATAATGAATAACAGTTTATGGTCTCATCAACTCAAGCATCATTAGAGATGGTGATGGCTAATTCAGATGGCAATGGAGCATTAATGGAATGCATTGTAAAGGCGAAGACGGAAAAACCCACTTGCTCATTGCAACGTCCACAAAGTTCTTCGCCAGTGAAAAATTTGGGTGTTAACGTTCAAAGAATTGGATCCCCTCCATTGATGTGAGACAAGTGATGTGACTTCTGCATCACTTTTTCCCTTTGATACAGCTGAGTTCCGGCATGCTCTGGTATCATAACGACACTTGGACACAACACCACTGGCAAGGACATGATTCAGTGTCTGTGCTTCTATTTATGATTGATTTTTTGCATTACTTATAGTTAAAAAAAAATGTTGCTTAAATAGTTAGACTTGAGAAGTAATTAAATTTTCATAATTTTTTTTAACATACTGGTAAAATGTTGGCAATTTGTAATATTTTAATCAGCGCAAAACATGAAATCTTACTTTATTCTAGTTTACAAGTTCTATGTTTTTGTTTCATTGAAGGCGTAGTTGACTTCTTGAAGACTCTAAAATGCCTTTGTATTCGTCATTACCAATTTTCTGAATACAATGCTGGAAACAGACTTACAATATTAAGGCTGTTGTATCATTACTTTAATCAGAACTATGTAGTTATATTACTGTACTTAAATCATTTACTCTACTATTGTGGCTTTTAAATTTAAAGGAATTTTTTCCTTGCAGGTCTTGTCTGAAAGTTATTCAAATGACCTGTCATATATATATATATATATATATATATATATATATATATATATATATATTTTTTTTTTCAAGTGTAATAAAATTAATTTGGGGAACTATACAAAACCTAATTTTTGTAATCAATGTGTCAAAATGTTTACCAGGTGACTCATTTTACATGAAAATGAAACAGGTAAAGATTTATTTACCTATTTACTATATACGTAACTTATTTACTTTATTTTTTGTTACAGTATTTTATCACATTTGTCAGCACTGAAGCCACCAGAGGGCTTTGATCTGTTTCCCAAGTCAGTGTTTGGGTGGCTGGACACCCCTGAAGACCAGCCCAATTGCGACATCTACGGAACTGTCGCGGCAGCTGTACGGCAAGGAGCGGAGGACTGGTATGATATTTGTTTGACGATGAGTAAAGTGAGTGATTGAGATGCTCAAACCGCACACTCCCGAGTTTTGAGCGAGAGTTAACGCGCAGGTTCATTGCAGGTTTTGCTCTGCTGCCAGCACCAACAATGTGGAGTCGGCGAATGACGAGTCCGCTCTCTCTGGACTGATCAAGCTGGTACAGTTGGTGAGGTGCGATCTGCAGAGAGCGATAGATTTCCACGACAAATTGTTCTTTACGTAAGTTTGCACTTGTATCATGCTTATTCTTCTGTGAACATTTAGATTGAATCAGTTAATTTCTGAAGATATCAAGTTCTTACTGGAGAGTAGTTTATGGTTCTTAATTATTAAGCATGTATGATAGCATAATTTGTTAAGAATTTTAACTGAAATAAAATTTCTGCACTTTTTTTTTTCAGAACTCTTCGGTTTTCATATGCAGCCACATTGTTCTCTGTATACGAAGTGAAGGTAAATTAGAGCATCGATTACTGTTGTTAAATTCATATTAGTTTGCAGTCATTTTGCTGTAATATTGTTCGTGTTGACAACAGATTGCAGAGATGGCGAAGGAAGTGGTGATGGACGTGTGCAAGACGCTGAGACCTCTCAAGTTCAATGAACGCCCGGAGGATGGCATCTATGACAATGAACCTATCACCATGGGCACTACACTCTTTGAGCTTTACCTCGACTTGCAGAGATTTGTCGCGTGAGTATATGTTTAGACAAAAGCGAGCCAAATATACCAATATGAATAATTACTGAACTTGCTACAGTTAAATTTTTACTTCAAAATGGGAGCTTGAATATAAATTCTATGTTTTTATTATGATGGTGAATAGTCCTGTGGTAAAAACGCAATAACACTTGATAATTCTTGTGTGATTCAAAGATTTTGAAATACATTTGATGAAATACAAAATGTTTTATATTAAACTGAAAATTGATTTTGGCAAATTAATACAAACTGATAAGTATGATTCATAACATAAAATTTTAAATGTCATCAGAAATGAAGTAAAAATTCAAGCAATAGAAATTAACACTGTTGTACACTGGTAATCAACTTGTCAAGAAATTAAATTTTTGCACCAATATTTTTCATGGCATAGATAATACAGACAATTAAGCTACAGGTAACTTCTCCATAACAAAATATAAATTTACATATTCTCCTTAGTTTGGCTGGATTTTAAGCTGACAACCTTTCAGTGAGTTATATTTTATTTTTGAAAATTATTCTGTGTTCTAAATTTGGTGTGTGAAAGTGCGTGTATAAGCATTTGTATCCTTGTACTAGATGTGTGTTGTGCAAAAATGCATGTGAGTGTAAACACTAATGCTTTTCGGTGAGTGAGCTGTTGGTTTATTTAATTCTTCGTAAATAGAGATAAGAGAACATTGAGGAAATTCTGTTGCCTTTGATTTCGAACCAGGAATGGTCTTCAATGTGGAAGCATTAGTCAACTTTGCTTCTTCATTTTATGGCTTTCTTTTCTCTACTTGGTTTTCTGGTGGCCAAAATTACTATGGTGTACACTCTTGGTGTGAGAACACAAAATTAAACTAGGGAAAATTATTTATATTTACTTAATGAACCTAATGAAGAATGATTGGGCATCCATGCTGTCATTCAGATAGCATTATACTCATGGAGATTTTGCGAAGATTTTTCTCAAACATATTGTACACCATCTCGCAAGAATACTTTTTCGCTTCAAATCATAATCTGTTTTTAATGATGTCTTTTAAAATGCCATAACCTTGGCCATTATGTTTTTCAAAGATCAGATTCCATCAAATATTTTTTTTAGACATGTTATAAATTTTCTTGTAATATGATTTTTTTTAATTGTTCATAAGTTACAACTTTTTAATGCTCCTCAAACCCCAATTTTTTTTACACTTGGTGACAGTTATCAGTCTGGGTCTGTCGCACGCCCCGCAGACGTGGGTGACTAGAGGGCTTGTGTCCCACCGCAGGCTGGGCGCGGGACTGGGCCCCGGGTCGCAGGAGGGCACGGCGGTCCACAACTTCCACACGTGGTTCCACCGCGGCGTGGCCCAGTGGCTGGACATCGCGCTCTACAAGGCGCTGCAGAGGATAGAGAAGGCGGTGGAGCTGGACCAGCTGGTGCCCATAGACACCAGCGTCAAGTACAGCTCCTCCGCCGTCGACACACTCTCCATCTTCTACCAGGTACTGCATATATATATATATCTATATCTCTCTCTATATATATATATATCTCTCTATATCTCTCTCTCTCTCTCTCTTTGCTTTGTTTTATGTCATTACTAGCTGCCTGGCTTGCGCTTCAATGCCTCATTCATTTTTTTTGACGTGACGTCTAATAAATCAATGAACGCCGGCTGCACGCACGAAAAAGTGTCCCGTTACGCACAATGTGCCGTTATGCTGTGTCCCGTTATGCTCATTGTACGCTTGCCCCGCATCTGTCTCTCTTCCACTCGATTGGAACAACCATCGATTTGACTTTTTCGAGGCACATTTAAACTTGAAACACTCCCATTCATTTCCTACTTTTCCTATCATCGTCCTATCCTTAACAGAATAACACAGATTGGAAGAAGTTAAATAGCAAACATGTATAAAAGTTATTGTTACAATAATTTTTTCGTTAAAGGAATAAACATAATTGAATTAATGAGTGAAAATAAAGTAAATTTATCAATTAAATTGTAGATTTCATTTCACTCCTTCTTGGTATCCATACAAAATAGTGATAATTCAATAAAAATTATTCAATTTTATTCATAAAAGTATGCAATCATTTCATCTATGTTTTGTTATGACGTCACGTTAAACTATCGTCCGTAAACCAACTTTACAGACAACCAATTTTTTTTTTTTTTTGTAATTTGTTTGAAGTATTTACACACATACAAAGCATCTCTCTAATTCTCTTATCTATCTATGTATATCTCTATATCCCTCTTGACATATACAGTAGAACCCCTCATATCCGACCTTCCCACAACCGACTCCTCCGGATATCCGACCTAGTCTCCGTGGTTGGCGAGCCTGTTCAGACTTGAAAAAGTGACGCAAACTGTAAGGTCAGACGTGATTGTTGGTGTAGAATGTGCTCGTACTATAATCTTGTACTGTTCTATGTTTTTTAACGTAACGTAACGTATTATGGGCAAAAAAATTGGAGGGACACTTCCGCAAAATCAAGTTTGGCAAAACTGAAACAAAAATACATTACTGAATTCTTTAAATAAGGTTTGCTTACATTGTATTCATCTTATAATCTATAATTTAACAACAGTAAATGTTCAAAATTTATACAGCAACATATTTACAAATAAAGTTGTATTACTGTACAAACTGTATAGCTAGGAAAGGCATTTTTTTTTGCTCCTACGGATATCCGACCTTTTGGCCGTTCCGACCATGGCCCGGTCCCGCCATGGTCGGATATGTGAGGTTCTACTGTATTTACATCTCTCTTTATGTGTCTTATCTCTCTGTACATATATCTATCTATATCTACCTCTATCTCTATCTCTATTTCTCTTCTATATACCTATATCTATATATGTATCTACATATATCTGTTGATTGGCCAGTACATACCAGGAAGAAGTTCAAATATCAGCGAACATTAGCTTGGAAACTTTTGTAGTCTTTTTCGAACCTCCACGAAGACCAGTCTTTTATCAACGAATTCCAGAGTTTGGAAACTTAATTTTTATATTGAGTTCCATATTTAAAGACACTTTTACTTGTGAGTGGTAGAAATTGGTGAAATTCCACGGGAAGAAGTTAAAAAGTATTTTAATCATTGTCATGTTATAAGGGCATTAATTTTGTTGTACCAAGATTCAAGTAGGCAAAGTAATAAGGGGTGGCCTAAACATTAATTTATTCGTAGCAAAAATTTTTTTCTAATAGTAAGTTTGGAATTAAGAAGAGTTGGTATAAAATATCAGTGTGAATAGTCAACGATATTCATACTTGGACAAACTCACTTAGGAGTGTAAGGCGCAGACTACAGGATGATAATTTGCCAGCTACATTGAAAAAATTACTACATCAAGTCAATCCACCGACCGAGTCAATCCACCGATATTTCGTCATTGCTGTTACATGCAATAAGTCGTCCATGTACCGGCCGATTGAAGCAGTCGCTGTTCCATGATTCTACAATTTGCAATAGACTGCTTCTTACCAACTTTTGAACTTCGTTGCAGATCTTCGTGGCAGCTATTGAGAGAGAATTAAGATCTACATGTCTGTTGAATGTCCCTAACGATAGGAAATGTTAATTGTGTAATAAACAACAGATTTTATAATAATCAAAATTCCTTTTTGTGTTTCATCATTTATTTGGTATTCTCAAATACTAGATTATCTTCAAGTTACAGACTGTCGAATTTTATGTCTTTTGCTCACTGCAAATTGTAACTTGACACTCAAATACCAAATTAACTTAGAATCACTAGTTAAAAGGCAAATGAAGACACACTGTTAATATTTATAATCCAGTAATATCCTTTTACAATTAATTTTCAGCTTTTGGTCAAGTGGGAGAGACGCTCCAACGCGGAACCACATATGTTATCTGTGAATGGTATCCCGTTGATTATGATAAAAAGAAGATAAAGTTCTAAACATTTCATATATAAGTTTAGAGTGGTGCTGAAATAATTAGAATTAGATTTTCATCACAAGTGTGACAATGACTAAATAGAATCACACTTTATTTACATAAAGACACAGCATAAATTTTTTTAAAGTACCAAAATGCTGTGACGATTGTGTGGTGATCGCCACATTTGTCTCGTGTCCCGAAGTGCTCCGCCTGGCGCGAGCAGTGTGTGGATTTGTTTTTGGAACGCGCCTGGTCTCATGCGGTACTGTTAGTTGAACTGACTGCCATGCGGTGAACCACATGATGGTGTGCAAGTTTTTCTGGTAGTATTCCTGTTGGTCGCTAGAGTGCTCTCTGTGTTTTCACGCACGCCTGATGTATTATCTTTAATCTGCGCTAATGATTGGCTTGGTGCATGGAGTAAATTTTGTCAGCATATATAAATGACTTGCAAGTAATGGTTACTGAGGGGTATGATTAAGCTCTGCAGAGTGTTATGTGTGTTGCACAGTGACGCAAGTCAATTACCTGTATACGCCAGCGCTTTGAGTTCCCCGTTTTAATGAATAACTATCTGAGTTATTGAATAGAAAATTTGCATTTTGTGAGTTCAGATTGTGTCGGAGAAAAACACAAATAAAGTGGTTGTTGACTGATCTTTACACTAATTATTGTATTTTGTATTACTACTTTGTCCACCCTTCCCTATGCTTGATTTTATGAGAAACTCCAAAGCAAGGTAGTATACAATGGATTGCAAGATGCACCCCATTTAAAAGGTGTGTCGTATAACCTAGTATATTTGATAATTAGATATTCATATTGGAGTTGATTTATTTAAATGTTTTTTTTTTTCTTTCTTTTTACAGATAAAAATATTTTGGGATCAGCTTTCTTGGCCAGATATTGAAGGTTCCTATACATTTGTGGCTAAAATAATTGATGTAAGTACCTAGATTTTTAATGTAGCATTATATTTCTAAACAAGATTGAATTATATAATCAAAGCAAATGTTGCTCAGATGTGGTGCAATTCCTATCATTTTCATGATGTTCTATTGGCTTCCTGATAGTTACGAATTCTGGCATTTTCTTAACTGCATATTGGGATGTTTTGTAAAACTGTTGCGTGATAAAGTTTCTAAGCTATAAAGTAATTACTGTAAAAGTAAAAATAAAGTGATTTATTTTTTTCATCTATAGATTTGGTTGAAAAATTATTAGCAAGCAAATAGCACAAGAAATGCTTCTGTTGGCGAGTGATATCTAACTTGAAGTGAATGGTTTTAAAAACCTCTGTATGTGCAAATGCTATTTCGATTGCTATTTCATGTAATTGAGCATACAATGAAACACACCTGCTAAATAATAGTGAAAACATGAGCAGAGTTGTAGCCAACTAGCAACCAGCATTGCTATCAGTACTATTCACTGTGGCAAGCCATAATACACCAATCCCTCACATAGCACGTATTCAAATTGCGCTAATTCATTTAAGCAGAATGTTAATTTTTACTGCCCCAGTCTTGACTAGCACGTCTGTAAATTTCAGTTAGCACGAAATCACCACCGGCAAGAAAGTAAGGTATGATGCCATGAAGTCTGCTTCAACTTGGTAAACAACAGATGTGCCGTGGCATACAGTTGGGTATACGAAGGAGGGAAGAGATGCATGTGCAGGTCTGATTATGCATTAGCTGTTGTACAAACATCAGCTATGGTAAGTTCAGTTACGGCTATTGAGTGTAAATGACCAAATGTTTTTACGTCCGCGTGAATGCCCCCGGGCCATACCGTTGTCGCCTGGCCACAGATCAGGCCGTGATGAACTTCAGTCTAGCAAGAGGAAGGTCACTCACACGCACAAGAACAAAGCAACTTCTCCCCATTCGTCTGCCGGTAACTGTACGTGCGCAAGCACCTGCAGTTGGAATCATATTAGAATCATGGCTTCCAAGTGAAAGCGTAATGCATCGTGTTCAAGTATTTGAGACAAAACTAGAAATAAAACGGTGGGCAGAATTTCATGAAGGCCACACTAATGTTGGTTGCACTATAGTTTTAAGCAAGTCAACTATGTGCACAATCTTACGAAATGACTCTATCAGAAGTTTATATAAGTCTGATGTTGGTTGTACTAGCGGGAATGTTTTTTGACATTAGATACCAGTACAGAAATGAATAGATTCACGTGGAAAAGGTTGTTAAATTAATGGTGCAATGGAAAAAAAAAAAATCATGGGACTGACAGGATTGGTATGAACTAATACGCGAATAAACAATTTAATTTTTGAAAAATTAATTATAATGTAAATATGCGGACAGTAATATCAGTTTCACTGCTAGTAAAGGATAGTTGGAAAGTTCGTGGAAAGGTACGTGACGTGAGTTGAAGGTCACGCTCGGGTGGGTAAGCTAACCAGCCTTCAAGTACATAACCACCTATCTCACATTATGCAGTGTTGTATTTATTATACAAAGTATTCGATGGTAGGCTTATAAAGATATGTGCCATATTAATCGTCTAGTGTTATCCTACGGATTTATATTAAGTAAAGAATATTCCCCTACTTATTTTGGAACACATTAAGTAAATTAGCCTTGCTATTTATGGAGACTAATGCTTCAGAATACACGATTTAAAATAACACGAACATTTATAGGAAATAATTAGTCGTGCTAAGTGAGGGATTGGTGTACTGCTATTCCTGCCAGTATAGCTGCCAATATTTGGCATTCGTAATTTTATATATGGTAAACTGCCAAACTTAAGATATGATCAGTAATCTAACGAATAATTTATAAAAAATACAATTGTTTAGTCAATGCTAGGTGGTTCTCTAAGAAGTTTGTAAAAATTGGTTCCAGGACATCTGTAGGTGTTCAGTGTTTTACGCTGATAAGATGAGCAAGAGGGTGGAAGGAATGGGCGAGACAGAGAACGTGTACGAGAAAAAGTTCCAGGTCACGACAGAGGTGAGAGATCATTTTTTATGAATCGTGCCTACAGAAAATAAAATAATTTTTTATTTTTGACAGCTAACAGGAAGACAATTTCAGTTAAAAACGTATCTTTAGACTTATGTTGTTTTTTTTTCCCTAAAAGTTAGTGGCATAATGGAGGAGTAACGTTTTCTTGCGTTGATATTTGTTGGAAACAATAAAATCATTAGGTAACTTTGGTGTTGGTTTGAATAAGTTATGTTGGTACGACTGTAATAGAGTAAGTAAGAAAAGAAATATGGCTAGTGTGTGAGAAATGTGTGTAATAGAAAGAGGAAATTACACAATATTAAGAAAGATGCCGAGTTTTAATATAACCTATTAACAGGTTATGGGCCCAGGCCGTATGAAAGTACACTGGTGTTATTGAATAAGTATCACAGTTTTATTGCGATAGTGATGTGTTGAGAAAAGAAGAAGAAAATACGCAGTGCGGGCATCCATTATGGAATCCAACTATAACTACATTAGATTGGCAAATGGATCAAACTGGAGTGTTTGGAAATTTCAAATTACGGTCGTGTTAAAATCAAAAGGTTTATATAGTGTGGTGTCTGGAGAGGAGTTTAAACCTACTGTGGTGGATGACGATTCACAAACCGAGACGGAAAAGAAGAAATTAAAGGAATGGGTGACACGAGACAGCAAAGCTCAAGAAATAATTGTCACAAGATTAGAAGAAGGACCAATGATGCACATTTTGGCTTGCGAGTCAGCACAAGAGATGTGGAATAAATTGTTATCAATTTTCGAACAGCAGTCGGAAGTAAGCTTGCATCAACTTCAGCACAAGTTCTTTTCTTTAAAATACGAAGGGGAAGGAGTCGCGGCTTTCCTGTCAAAACTGCAAGAGTTGGTGGTCCGGCTGAAGCAGCATGGGGAGAAGCTGTCCGATCAAATGCTAATGACGAAGATTTTAGTATCACTACCGGAAGAATATAAACACTTTGTGTCGGCTTGGGAGTCTGTGTCAACAAAGGACCAAAAACTGTCAGAGTTAAGTGCACGTCTGTTGATTGAAGAGGAGCGTATCTCTGGAAAGGGCAGTCAGGATAACGCCCTGTTGTCTAAAAATCAAGGTAGGCCGAATCCATTAAAGTGTTTTAAGTGTGGGAAGGCAGGACACATTCAGAAAAACTGCTATTCTAATAAATCGAAAACTAATAATCCAGGTGGGAGACGTATGTGCTATTACTGCGAAAAGATGGGACATATCAGTAAAGATTGTAGATGGAGGTTAAAAGCTGAAAATAGCTCTGAACCTGCTCATCGTACACTAAAGGGGGGCAATCTGAATGCTTTTATCAGTGCTGCAATGGTAAGTGAAAGCCTGGATGACAAAAGCTGGTATGTGGACAGTGGAGCATCTGAACATATGTGTGCTCAAAGACATTTTTTTTATGACATGTGCAAGCTGGATAGTGAAAAACATATTGTAATTGGTGATGGGTCAACTCTTGTAGCAAACGAGGTAGGGACTGTGAGAGTAGAGGTGTATGATGGTAATTCTTGGCAAATATCGGAGATAAAAGATGTGTTATATGTTCCTGATATCAAATTCAATTTATTCTCTGTTGGTGCAGTGTTGAGAAGAGGTTATCAAATTGAATGGAGAGAGTCTAAATGTGAACTTACTAAATCTGGAAAAGTGTATGCTGTTGGAACTCTGGAGGGGAAGCTGTACAAGATGATGTTTAGGTGTGAACCAATCCCAGCTGTGGTGAGTGTTGTGAAGAAGCCTTCCATTAAAATATGGCATGAAAAGTTGGTGCACCAAAATACAGAGCAGGTCAAAAATATTCTGAAGAGCCACAACATAGAAGTGCAAGGTACTGAGGACTTCTTTTGTGAAGCTTGCATGAAGGGGAAACAACAGAGACTGCCTTTTTCATCAAGTGAACACAAAACGACGGACACTTGTGAGATCGTTCATGCAGACATTTGTGGCCCGATGGAAACAGCATCAATTGGAGGTTCAAGATATTTCCTATTGATAAAAGATGATTTTTCAAGGTATAAATTTGTTTACTTCTTGAAGTTCAAATCTGAAGCTAAAGAAAAGATTAAGAACTTTCTAAGTATAGCTAAGAACGACACCGGAAATCCAGTAAAAATTCTGAGAACGGGAAACGACACTGAACTGTGCAGTCAAGAAATGCGGAATATCACTGATGAAATGGGAATACGGCACCAGAAGTCTGCACCTTACTGCCCAGAGCAAAATGGGAAAGTTGAAAGAGAAATAAGAACAGTTGTGGAGGCAGCCAGGACTATGCTGGCAGCCAAAAACCTGAACAAAACCTTATGGGCGGAAGCAGTTAATACTGCAGTATACACCATCAACCGGACAGGCACGAGTTCTGTTAAAGAAAAAAGCCCATATGAACTATGGTTCAAGTCAGTTCCTGAAATCAAACATTTTGAAGTCTTTGGAACAGAGACTTACATGCAGGTGCCTAAAGAGAAAAGAAAGAAATGGGACCCTAAGAGCACAAAAGGACTATTCGTAGGGTATCAGGAAAATGCTAAGGCCTACAGGGTATATGTACCGAACCGAGGAAAAATTGAAATATCAAGAAATGTAGTGTTCAAGCCAGATGGTGTAACAACAACAATGGGAATCGAAGTTACCAAACCTATCCAAACTGAAGAGCACTACAGGGATGAAGCGGAAGGCATACAACTGGAAAATGTAGAGGGAAGCAGTACGATTGAACATAGTTCCTTAAATAATGAATCTGCAGATGAAGAGGAATTCAGAGGCTTTGAAACAGATAACTGTGGAAAGATATGTGAAAAGGTGGGAACATGTAATTTGAGGGATAGAACAAAACTAAAGGAACCAAGGTATCTGAGCCAATATGAGACAAGTTTTCTTTGTGCAGATGAGCCGCAAACATACGGAGAAGCAATGATAAGCAATGAAAGGCAAAAGTGGAAAGAAGCTATCAATATTGAATTGAACTCTATAAAGGAAAATGACACCTGGTCAGAAGTTATACCTCCAAAAGATGCCTGCATCATAGGCAGCAAATGGGTATTTAAGATTAAACGAAATGAAAAAGGAGAACCAGTGCAGTACAAAGCGAGACTAGTTGCAAGAGGTTTTGAGCAGCTCAGCATTTTTGATGCAAGTGAAGTGTATGCACCAGTGGCTAAGATGGCGACGCTTAGAATTCTGTTGGCGACTGCAAATGACCTGGGCATGCCAATATATCAAATGGATGTTCAAAGTGCTTTTCTTTATGGTGATATAGATGACGAAGTTTTCATAGCAAAACCAGATGGAATGGAGGGGGATGAAAAGACAGTTTACAAACTAAAAAAATCTCTCTATGGACTTAAAAAATCACCAAAGTGCTGGAACGAAAAGTTCAATGAAGCTATAGAAAGGGAAGGATTGAAAAGATCAAAACATGATTACTGCTTGTATGTCAAGAACACAGACAAAACGAAGCTATATGTCCTGCTGTATGTGGATGACCTGCTAATAGTAGGCAATGATGAGAACCAAATTCAGGCATTGAAAGAAAGTCTGAAGAAAAATTTCAAGATGAAAGACCTAGGACCGGTGTCAAACTACTTAGGAATTTGTATCTCTCAAGATTTAAAGTCTGGAACTCTAAAATTGAATCAAACTCATTTTTTGAAATCATTGTTAGTGAAATATGGAATGGCGGACTGTAGACCCGTGTCCACACCAATGGACCTCCAAGAAACAGTCAACTGTTGCCCTGTCATCTACCGAGGCGGAATACATGGCTCTGAGTGGTGCAGCGGCTGAAGCGTGTTGGATCAGAGGGGTACTGCAGGATCTGGGAGTGTTAAAAAATGAACCTGTGATCCTATACGAAGACAATCAAGGTGCAATAAGAGTGTCAAAAAACCCAGAGAATCACAAACGGTTGAAACACATTGACATTCGCCATCATTTTGTCCGAGAAAAAATCAGTGAGGGTCTTATCAGTGTAAAATATGTTTGTACTCAGGATCAAATAGCTGACATGTTCACTAAAGCAGTGAATAAGATCACACTCTTGAAATGTATAAGAAGTATAGGGCTAGAATAATGCAAATTATTGGTTAAGTTTTGTTTAAGCTGTTCACTTGTTTTGTTTACTTAGTTGTTTCGCAAAGTCTACCTAATAACGTTTATTGAGGGGGGCTGTTGGAAACAATAAAATCATTAGGTAACTTTGGTGTTGGTTTGAATAAGTTATGTTGGTACGACTGTAATAGAGTAAGTAAGAAAAGAAATATGGCTAGTGTGTGAGAAATGTGTGTAATAGAAAGAGGAAATTACACAATATTAAGAAAGATGCCGAGTTTTAATATAACCTATTAACAATATTGTACTATGTACATAAATGATTTTACATGCACTGTGCGGATTACTGTTATTTTATTATGTTAGTTGAATAATGGCTGCTAGTGGTTAAGAGAGATGCCCTTATAAAGTAATTAATTCCAAGCTCGCTACTTGTGCATTCATGAGGTAAGTTTTAGAGATGTTACTCTAATGCCAGGTAAATAAATGGGGAGGACAGGTGAGAAGTGAATAGCACAGGTTGACGTGAGTCTAATTGTGGGATCATAAGAGCAGCAAACAGAAAATTATAGAAGAGGTCTGTAGCATCTAATATCAACAATTTGTTTCTTTATCTGAAGCCATTTGGCATCATACATGAGGTGGAATAAGGTTGGTGCGTAATGGAGCACACTGCTCATTTTGTTCCTGGGTAGCCTGACGAACCAGAGTTGCGATGAAGCAGAAGAAGAGCAGCAGAATGCAAATGGTGAGGGAAATTGTAGAACTACTGTACCATGGAACCCACAGACTAATGGCAACATCCAGGGGTGAAAATTGTAGGTTTCACAAGGGAGACTCGCTGAAATTATTATTTTTTTTTTGTTTGGGGGGGGGGGGGGAGTGGGGAGGGGCATGACCAGAGAGTTTTGTATGTGGGTTCTAACAGATACAAGTCATCTCTGGATGGGATGCTTGTATGTTGCAAATTGGACATATTTTGGCCTATATGCATGCAATAAGCAGTAAATTTTAAAATACACAGTAAGTTTTCCAAAAAACATAGTTTTGACGTTTATTTTAAAACCCTGTTTCACAGTCACAATTTTGCAAGTGCAAACGGGTCCCCTCAGTGAGTCTTCTTAATTCCTGGGGATCCCCCCCCCTCCCCCCGCCCTTCCCAGATCTACACCCATGTCAACATCCGTCACGTTTCCCACTCAGAGTTGTTCTGAATCCATCACAGATTGCCTTGATAAAGTCGAGTGTTCTGACTGCTCACAATCAAAAGCCTTGGGAGTGGTACAAAATGCTAACTTGCATGGCCAGTAATTACACTTGCACAAATGCTTGATATCAAGATTCCAATGGACTAAAACCGTATTAATTTTCAAATTGTTGCAATTTAAGAATGCCTGTGAAATAATTGTTTTTACCCCTTAAAAAAATTTTTATGCAGAAATAAAAAAAAAATTAAATCAGTTTCAAAAAATGTATCTTCTGAAATGAAGTGATAATGACACAGGCATTTATTTATTTCCCTTAAAAAAAAAGGAGTAGGTCAAAAAAATCTTGATTGTAAGGTGCAACTCACTATTACTTCTTAGCATACCTGTTATTTCAATCACAAGCGTTGTCAACCCTGGGCACACTGTTTGAGTAGTTGATAAAAACTTCTATGCAGCTTATACGTACAGTCCACATAAATCTGTAATTAATTTTCCCTGACTTTCCTCTACCAGTATTTCAGATATGCTGACTATTTTCTAAAATAAATGTGCAATTTTTTAAATACATTTTTCAAGTTTTGAAAGGAATTAAGACCAGCCAACCTCCACCATCCCTAGAGCTGACCTCGTTCTCTCTCTGCTTTTCAAAATTCATTTTGTATAATGTGTGATAATATTCGCTGAAACTCAATCTGGTTAATATATATATATAGACACACACACACACACACACTCGCACTGTCGCACTGTCGCACTGTCGCACTGTCACACTCTCACACTCTCACAATCTCAGTTTGGGTGATGGCAGATTGGAGAGTTACATTTTCCCCTCATTTTCCATGACTTTTTCAGATTTACAGTAAATTCCCTGACCTCCCCGACCAATTCAAGCACCCTGACGTTTTCTTGATTTTCCCCAACCTTCCAGAATGTGGACACCTGTTAAAACTTACTAACTGTATTCTTCACTTGGCGGGAACACCGCAGTGACCCAGGGGGCCACAGGGGCCCGAAGGCTGCAGCAGTGTCTGATGTGGACGGCGGGCTGGGCTGGGTTGCAGTGGTGCCTGGCGATCAACAACATAGAGTACGTGAGGCAGTCCATAGTGCCGTTCGCCAAGGAGCTGGGCATGGAGCGGATCCTGCGGGCGCTGGAGGAGTTCCGCAACGAGGCGGCGGCCGAACACTGCCGCGACACCCTGCAGCTGGTCATAGACAACGCGGTCGACACTGTCGGCAACAAGATAGTGGAGCTCCTGGACACCGTGGCGGACAAGGTGACTGCCCCCCGGGGGCAGTACGGGTGCTCGCAGGAGCATACTGCATCACGGTCAGGGGCGTAGCCAGGGTTTTTTTTTAGGGGTTCAAACACCCCCCCCCCCCCCCCTAGCACCAAATCTTTAATTAATTTCTTATTCATCACTCAAACAAATTTCATATTAAAATTACTAAAATTTTTACAATATTTAAATTAAGTACGGAAAACTGCTAAAATAGCAATATTTTACACCTTAAAATCCAAATTTTCCCGGGGGAGGACCCCCGGACCCCCGGACCCCCTCGCTTTAATACGGGGGGGGGGGGGCATGCTTCTTAACACCCCCCCCCCCCCCCCACAAACAAATCCTGGCTACGCCACTGATCATGGTGCATTCAGGGGTGGGAGAGGATGAACAAAAGTTAGGATTAATAAATTAGTTTAGGAACTTGTTGCACCCCTTCAAAATGGGAGTCAACACTGTTCGCAAATTTTACAGATTTATAGCTGTTTTCTATTTTAGTTTTCGATTTATTGTGGCTTGTACACATCATACGCAACACCACAACCGCTGTCCATCTTGACTTGACAGTGGTACCAACAGAGGCTATTATCCCTACTACCATACATAACAATAGCATTTTGTAGTTATGTTTGTGTGTGTGTCCATGGCTGTAATCCATGTGAACTGGGTAATGTACAATATCTTACAGAGTGTTCACAAATTTATACTTAATTTTATTTGACAAAAGGGGAGAGGGGTTAATTGTTAATGGAATTTTTTTCAGGAGGGGGAAGGCACATTTATTGTATTTTTTTGGGCCTAAAGTCTTGTCGAAAGCAAGGTGATTATTGAATTAATTTGAAAATAAAAATCAACAGTATTATATATATGTAATGTACATACATATGTGCACTACAGTAGTTCAACTAGGGTAATCCGGACTAAATGGGACTGGACCTTGTCTGGATCACCGAGAGTCCAGATTAAACGTAAATTGCCTTAAAATGCATGTAATAAATGTTTGAGATGGGTAAACTCATAAATATCAGTGTTAAGTTTTAATACTACACTATACATAGATCTAAATTTTTAACTTATGATCTGATATAGTATTAACAAAATAAAACATCTTTGTGGTTAAAATTAAAAATTTATTACCTAATTTTTTTAAAAATCCTATTTGGATTCACCAGATGTCTGTACGAGTGGAGTCCGGCTTAGTGGGACACAACTGTACATATTAATCAGTTCGTGTGTTTTAAGTATGCATACAATTTAAAATATATATATATATCTTTCCATGCTCATTAAATTAAACTTCCTATGATCTACACTGCTATTGAGAGCACACAGGTTTAAAACTACCTTCGCACGTCTGACTTGGGACGGAACGGCTTGTGTTCGCAGATGACGCCGTCAATCAGCCGCTTCCTGCTGGAGGGGGCGGAGCTCCTGAACCAGGACTGCAACACCGTCGACCGGCTGATGAAGTACCTGGACGACAACCTGGTGACGCTGCACGACCACCTCAGCGTCGACAACTTCGACCGGATTCTGGCCATCGTGTGGGAGAAGCTGGCGGACATCCTGTACGAGATCGTCGAGGCAAACCTGGAGGTGCGTGCTCTTCGCTGGTTGGCCCCGGGGAAGCAACCACATTTTCCCCTCCTTTCCTCCCCCAGAAAGAAAACATATTCAAATTGCTTCCCCATTCAACCGATCACTGGCGGACCCTGTTGCGAACTTAGGGGATGGTGGATGGCCGGAGGGTTTTGGGTGGTATGTATTAACCTCCCAGTAAATGGTGTGACCCAAATTTTGAAGAATTAAAAAAAAAAAGTTCTTAAACTGCTATTTTAACGTATTTCTAAACATCTTAGGAAATCATCATCATCAAAACTTGGTTTCTTTTTTGATTTTGAGGAGGTACTAAAGTTATAAAAATTTACATTCAGTACATAAGCACTTAATACACAAAAAAACCTACATTTGTACAAAAAATAATAAAGTGTCTTTAAAGGTCAGGTGCGTACGGAGTGTAATCCTCCCAAGATTTTTTTTTAGTTAGAGGTTATGGGTTTGGAGTGGGGGGTGTGTCTGTGGTTGGTTAGTATTGATGTGGTTGTGGGCTGTGTGTAAGCAGGTTGTTGATGAGTCTGTGGTTGGTTAGTATTGATGTGGTTGTGGGCTGTGTGTAAGCAGGTTTTTGATGAGTCTATGGTTGGTTAGCATTGACATGGTTGTGGGCTGTGTGTAAGCAGGTTGTTGATGAGTATGTGGTTGGTTAGTATTGATGTGGTTGTGGGCTGTGTGTAAGCAGGTTGTTGATGAGTCTGTGGTTGGTTAGTATTGATGTGGTTGTGGGCTGTGTGTAAGCAGGTTTTTGATGAGTCTATGGTTGGTTAGCATTGACATGGTTGTGGGCTGTGTGTAAGCAGGTTGTTGATGAGTATGTGGTTGGTTAGTATTGACGTGGTTGTGGTCTGTGTGTAAGCAGGTTGTTGATGAGTCTGTGGTTGGTTAGTATTGACGTGGTTGTGGGCTGTGTGTAAGCAGGTTGTTGATGAGTCTGTGGTTGGTTAGTATTGACATGGTTGTGGGCTGTGTATATGCAGGTTGTTGATGTGTCTGTGGTTGGTTAGTATTGACATAGTTGTGGGATGTATATATGCAGGTTGTTGATGATTCTGTGGTTGTGGGCTGTGTGTTAGCAGGTTGTTGATAAGCCTCTCTACAACACAAGGGCATGTTGTTTCGTGTTGACGCAGAAGCGGCGGCCCCCCTCGTTCTTCGCGGGCCTGCACGAGACGCTGAAGATCCTGGTGGGGTTCTTCAGGCAGGGCGACGAGTGCGACTCGGCGGGCCAGGACTCGGAGGTGCTGCGCAGGATACAGCACCTGCTGATGGTGCACGGGCTGGAGACGGGCGAGCTGGTGCTGCAGTACTTCCTGGAGCGGCTGCCGTGCCAGGACGACCCCGACACGCCCTCGCTGGGGCTGCTGACCGTGAGGCTGCAGCTGGTGGAGGACACTCTGCGCGTCGAGGTGATGAGCGCCAGGAACATCCGCGCCATGGACTCCAACGGTGAGTGTGCGCGCTGCATCCCCGCCTTCCTCTTGGCACGGCGTCTTCTTCAAACAATCACTCCAGTCTTATTGCAAACACACTGATGGTTTTTTGCACAAGTAAAAAATCTAGCATTCTTTGAGCATTCGTCTTGTGCTTATGTTAAATTGGTGCGAAATATAATTTGTATTTTTTTTAGTAACAAAAACAGCCAACTTTGTTAACTGGAAAATACTTACTTGAAAGAAAAAAAATTTAAGCCACGCTTTGCTGTACTGCAACATTTTGAGAAGGCCATGGTCACACATTTGAGTTTTGTACGGTTTATAGTTTAATGTGAGACTACATCCAGCTAAAGTGTTATTTGTACATTTTGCAATTGGACATTCTGTGGACCTATAAAACACTCTTTGGCCATACTACTGGGTACTCAACTCTTGGTTGAGGTACTATGCCACCTTGCTACACTGCACTGTCACGCCATAGTGCTTGGTACGAGACCATCCCTGTTCTCCGCAAATCCTTTGGGCCACTGCATTACTCACTGGTTTCTCCACACTCTGTGTCTGCCATTCCTCTTCTATACTATCTCTCTTTTGCTATGCATAAATATTTTGAATGTGCATCTGGAACCGCTGATTCTTCTGCACCATGAAAATTTTAAATTACAGGTACGAAAAGAAATGTAATAGGTCCGTAATAGTATAGTAGTACATGTGCACTACCATTTTTTTTCATTAAGTGTGTGTGCATTTCAACCAGCAGCCAACTAGTGAAACAGCAACTTCATGGTAGTCCAAACTGCTTCGTTGCTAAATGGGATACATACCTAGCTGAGTGAAACTAATAAACACACAGTTTGGGTCTGAAAACTATTCAGAATTTGGAAGGCAGTTTAACTTCAGTATAAAAATATCAACGAAAACACTTAAAACAAGCTAGTATTTTTCTCAAGTGAAGACAATATGTCCTTTCTTTCATTTTACCTCTGTCACAAGGCTTATTTCAAATTTAAATTATTTTCTTTATGTTTACGTGAAATAGAGTAAGAGACGTAGGCATGATAGCAATATTTCTATGTTTAAATTGTCTTTAAAGTTTCACGCTGCTCGGTGAATGACAATGTTATTTAAGATACCTACCGAAAGTTGATATTGAGAAAGACTACCATAAATTTTCATTTAAATGTGAACATATTATATGATTGGTTTTAACATGCTATCCTAACTCAATTGCCTGTGTGATCTAAAAAAGTAGACTTGACATTTTTAAATGTGCTGTAAATTTAGTTTAAATGAAGAAAATGGTGAAAGAATATTTTGGCATCATGTATTCAGCTAAGAATCTATATGTTTAATAAGATGGGCATTTTAGTAGTCAGTCATTGAAATGCCATGTACGTATATAGACTGATGGAGATATTTTTGTACAGCATTAGTACTGTAATAAAGACAAATGTTGCAAGTATCAAAATGCTGTGATAATTAATTTAACACAGAGGAGAAGTTTAATTACAACTAAAGGTAGTGTTTTTCAATCTTCATGGCTTATTTTTTAAATGAGTAAAATTACTTATGCTTTGAAACACATGAAAATGCTTGCTTAGATACAGTCCTATCCATTAATTTACACTATCGGTGTGCACACAATGCTTTTGCTGTTCATAAAATATCACTAGTATAATTTTTACTGACAGGTTAATTTAGTGGCATGAAAGATGTTAAATTGTACATATTTGCACTACTTTCATGTCCGTGAAAGTGCATGGGAATAACTTGCACATTCTAATGTGAATGCTGTCATCACAACAAACTGCATGGTCACAGTAGTTTGTAGATTTCTACAAAAGAACTAAAAGTAGGTCCAGTTTTTTTCTTCTTAGGTTTTACAAGAAATCATTTGAGGTTCCGACATTTGCACCAAAGCAAACAAAAGGAAAGTAAAACAAAAGGTAACTAATTAAATTCAATTGCACCAATGTTTTCAGTGAAATCACAGTTTATCTACCATTATTAAAAAATGATAACATCTTTGAAGGTTGAAAGTTTTGCATGTACAGAAATAAATAAAATAGGGAGATTTTATGCACATAAAACACTACATCATGTATAAATTACCTAATGGTTTACAGTATCTTGTGACACATAATTGAGTAATCCTTTATACATACAGTAACTAAATGTAAATACAGTCATAAAATGTTTTGTTGGCGTATTTAAGGCCTTAATAATATCATGACTAAAGATTCTTACTCAGGACTATTATATACAAGTCTTTATTCAATGTTAGCAAGGTTGGTTATGAACACAGTCCTATTTCAAATTTTGCTCATTAACTTTTTAAAGGCTGTACTATTTACTTAACAATCTGCATTTAAGTATGTGGTGTTTATGACTAAAACATCAAGCAAGATGGTTTTCCTCCAACTGTAGGATTCAAAGTTAGAAGACATTAAAAGTGTTTATAAAAGAGGTAAAAACTAACATGACTTGTATAATAGTCAAAGGGATACCTGAAAAGGGAGAACAATTGTCATTATGCAGGTACTTTATATAAAATATAATGTGTGTGTGAGAAACAAAATTTATTTTAGCTAGAAATATCCATAGAATAAATTCCATTATTTTAACAACCATAGTTGTTTTGTTTATTAGGTACAGCAGTTTTACTATCTTTTTCATGACTAATACTAGCTGGTACTAGTAATGGATTTTTAATTAAATACATAAAAATGTTAAAATTTGTGGGTTTTGATATTTTTTACTCTATAAAGTGTTTATTTTTGGATCATTTTCAATAAAATTAGGAAATACATTAGGTTAACACACCGGCTTACATATATATTACGAAAGTCATTCCTTAAAGGGTGAAAAGTGATAAATTTATACTTTCATAAAAAAATATATCTCTAAAACAAATGAAACAAAATGTAAGACACTGGGTATAAAAATAAACATAAAAGTTACAAAATAATTTTGAAGATATTAAGCTCTCGATTAAATGAGATGGAAGGTTGTAATTTATATAGTTTTATAAAACAAAAATATCTCTGAAACTATTCAAGTTAAAGTGAAGGTAATGGGTATTACCGTATGGGTAATAAACACTTAAAAATGTCAACACAGTTTTACTATATCCTACCACTTTATGGTGGTAATTCTCTGTAATACTGATAAATGGAGAGCTGAGTGTATCGTAACGTTCTGCAATGAAACTGAGATCAAAAGCGTCAACAATGGGTACCCTACTACAGCTATTTTTTTTAAATATTTTTGTAAAGGCTATGTAATGAGTGTTATATAATATGTTCACTAAAGAAAGAGAATCATTCTTTCATCAAATAAAGAAATTTATTATAACCAATTATTTTTTAGGTTACAGGGAAAAATACATTGGTTATAATTTTTTTCTTTTCTGCAAATGTAAATTATTTTCTAAATTGTTTCTTGTGAAACATATAAATTATAAAGTTATTACAAGCATTCATGTGTTAAACTTTTATAGTGTGTCAAAAAGATCTGTATGAATGATGTTTTACAAAAAGGTTTTGTCTAGCTGCTCCAAATTATTTATAATAAATATTTCAAACTCAAATTGATATCAAGATATCTGAAATAATTTTTCTGTATCTGAAAATGTTGAAAGTAATAATTCACTTATTAATCTTGGTTAAGCTTACATTATTTAAACATAATAAGTTTTAAAATCAGGAAATGAATTGTTGACGTTTGACCTATTTTTATTATTATTTTTTATTTCAAAGGTGCATGTGATCCATATGTGAAAATTCATTTACTGCCTGAGGAAAAATTTGCTGATGTAGCAAGCCTTAGAACAAAAACTCACAAGAAGACTCTTTTTCCACTATTCGATGAAACTTTCACGATGTAAGTATGAAACTACATAGTAACTATTATGTAGAACAGTATGTTAATGTGTCATTTCAATAGTTGTAAAATATGAAAAATTTCTTGTATAATTTTTGTACTTCACAAAATATGTAAGAAGTGAAGTGAAAAAAAAGTTCCTAGATTATTTTATCTCTGGATTTGGTTCAAATGATTAAAAATTTTAAATCTGTGTGGAAGAATGCCACCGGCTTACACAGTCGTGACTTTAGGCAAAGTAAATAGGTATTTCTCAATTTGATTAACCTGCATAGTTTTTGCTTGCATATTTTTGACGTGACAACGTCTAATAAATCTATGAACGCCGGCTGCATGCACGAAAAATTGTCCTGTAACGCACATTGTTCCACTACGATGTGTCCCATTACGCTCATTGTACGCTTGCGCCGCATCTCTCTTCCACTCAATTGGAACAACCATCGATTTGACTTTTCAATCATGTTATCGTCGTTTGAATTATTAATATTATGTAATTTAACGATCGGCCACCGATTTTCAGCACAATCGGTACAGTTATTTAAAAGTAATGTTGAATTTTCAAATACGTTTTTGTACGAACAATGGTGTTTTACAGTTACACATAATAATTCAAATTACACCCGGGATCTTGTGCATAATGTAATAAAAATATTGTAACACATTACAAATAAGTTTGGTGTACTTGGGATGTGTATGCGTTATAAAATAGTATTATATAAACGAAATAATTTTATTCCCCTACGGTGCTGTCATCTACGGTGACGGACGCGAACCGAACGAATCGCGCTATCTACCCGCTTCCGCGGCACGCAGGCACTCGTTAATACATATTTTCCTTTGTTTATCGCGAGGGGCGTTATTATTAATGAATTATAAATAAAATTTCGTGCCCGGGGCCACAATTGCATATTATTTTGAGCACTGGAAGACATAAAAACATAAAATATTCTCGACGAATTTTAATCTCGGGCCCCAGCGCACAACGAGCGTCTGGGTTGGAGATTAAAGCCGAAATTCTTTCTTAAACTTACCAATACTTATTTTATTAACTGCAAGGGCATTTTAATTAAATTCTACGTTTAATTTCACGGCGAACAAACTTCGTCGTTAAATGTGTAATTGCGAAAAAGCGTAAAACATTCTGGACGATCTTCAAGTTAAATAGCAAACATGTATAAAAGTTATAGTTAAAATAATCTCTTCGTTAAAGTAATAAACATATTTGAATTAATGAGTGCAAATAAAAGTAAATTTATCAATTAAATTGTAGATTTCATTTCACTCCTCCTTTGTATCCATACTAAATATTGATAATTCAATAAAAATTATTCAATTTTATTCATAAAAGTATACAATCATTTCATCAATGTTATGTTATGACGTTGTCACGTTAAACTTACGTCCGTAATCCAACTTTACAGACAACCAATTTTTTTGTTTAATTTTTTTTTCCCCATTAGTGACGTATCCACTAGGAGGGGCATATATAGTGTTATTATGCTTAACATTGCTTATATTGCATCATATGTATGAAAATAAGATAACATGCATTCATAATTTAGTTAGTAAAATACTGATACTAATAATAAAGAGTTATTTATTGTGTGGTTTTAATTTTGGTGCTAAAATAGATTCATACAGTATTTGTACTTTACCTTTAGTCACGTTCATTATTACAATACTGTTAAAAAAAGAAGCCATGTTTAAAGCCCAATATTTGTTTTTATTTCAGTGTTGTGGCTGCTTTTATTTACTAAACTTTTAACTAAAAAATTTTTCTTGTTTTACTTTTCTGCTATACTCAGAAAGGTACAAGCTCTAAACAAAGGATTAATGAAATGAAATGAAATTTAATTTTAATAAACAAAATAAGGTCACTGAAGTTAATTTGGTTTATTTCATGTTACACTTTTGATTTCGGTGTTACGTGTATCAAATTCCAATTCGGTGTCATTTTGTTTCATCACAAAGTATTCTTCATATCATCTTTCTTCTAACTTTAAGGTATATGTGGCGTAGCCACTGGAAATACCATTCTAGTCACTCTGACAGGATGTGTGTACAGTCTACCAGATTGAGAATTTTGGCATTATACCGCCTGTACGCAGGGCCACAAGAGAGAATCCAAGGGCCCAGGCCGAACAAATGTTTCGGGCTCCCTTCCTATTATTTTATGTACAACTTTTCAAACCCCACAATAAAAATAACTAACATTTCCTTAAATTCTTTTAATAATAGAAATGAAAGTATTATCATATCAGAGAAACTCTAAATATGGGGGGAAAAAAAAAAGAGAGATAATTGGGACTCAACTTCTTTGATGCCTAATGTTGGAATGGTTTCTTGCCATAGGCTTGATTTGTGTTGACTTGTTTCCTTATAATTAAAAATATATTAGGTACTTGTAGTTCGTAGTTTTTTTAAATATTTTTAGACTAGTGTTTCTTCAATGTTTAGGTTAGGATACCTCTTGGAGCTTCTTAAGTAATCTAACGGTGGACTGTTGCAGACGCCTGTCAGAGGAGCAGCGAAACCTGGAGAACGGGCTCGTGCAGTTCATAGTGAAGGACCAGGACTTCTTGGGCATGAGCAACGAGTTCATCGGCGAGGCGTTTGTTCCGCTCAGAAGCATTCCCCACACGGACGCGACGACAGGGCTGGAGGAGCTGGAGCAGGTGCACCTCAAGCTGCACAGGCCCGCCTGTCTAGGTGAGACAGCGTGCTTCAGGCCCCCCTGTCTAGGTGGGACAACATGCTTCAGGCCCGCCTGTCTAGGTGGGACAGCGCGCTTCAGGCCCACCTGTCTAGGTGGGACAGCGCGCTTCAAGCCCGCCTGTCTAGGTGGGACAGTGCGCTAGAGGCCCGTCTGTCTAGGTGGGACAGCGTGCTTCAGGCCCCCCTGTCTAGGTGGGACAGCGCGCATCAGGCCCGCCTGTCTAGGTGGGACAACAGGCTTCAGGCCCCCCTGTCTAGGTGAGACATCGCGCTTCAGGCCCCCCTGTCTAGGTGAGACAGCGCGCTTCAGGCTCCCCTGTCTAGGTGTGACAGCGCGCTTCAAGCCCCCCTGTCTAGGTGAGACAGCACGCTTCAGGCCCGCCTGTCTAGGTGGGACAACATGCTTCAGGCCTGCCTGTCTAGGTGGGACAGCACGCTTCAGGCCCCCCTGTCTAGGTGAGACAGCACGCTTCAGGCCCGCCTGTCTAGGTGGGACAGCATGCTTCAGGCCCGCCTGTCTAGGTGGGACAGCGCGCTTCAGGCCCACCTGTCTCGGTGGGTCAGCGCGCTTCAAGCCCGCCTGTCTAGGTGGGACAACAGGCTTCAGGCCCCCCTGTTTAGGTGAGACAGCGTGCTTCAGGCCCCCCTGTCTAGGTGAGACAGCGCGCTTCAGGCCCCCCAGTCTAGGTGAAACAGCATGCTTCAGACCCCTCTGTCTAGGTGAGACAGCATGCTTCAGGCCCGCCTGTCTAGGTGGGACAGCGCGCTAGAGGCCCGCTTGTCTAGGTGGGACAGCGTGCTTCAGGCCCCCCTGTCTAGGTGGGACAGCACGCTAGAGGCCCGCCTGTCTAGGTGGGACAGCGTGCTTCAGGCCCCCCTGTCTAGGTGGGACAGCGCGCTACAGGCCCGCCTGTCTAGGTGAGACAGCAATCTTCAGGCCCCTCTGTCTAGGTGAGACAGCACGCTTCAGGCCCGCCTCTCTAGGTGGGACAGCGTGCTTCAGGCCCCCCTGTCTAGGTCAGACAGCACGCTTCAGGCCCGCCTGTCTAGGTGAGACAGCACGCTTCAAGCCCGCCTCTCTAGGTGGGACAGCGCGCTTCAGGCCCCCCTGTCTAGGTGGGACAGCGCGCTTCAGGCCCGCCTGTCTAGGTGGGACAGCGCGCTTCAGGCCCCCCTGTCTAGGTGGGACAGCGTGCTTCAGGCCCCCCTGTCTAGGTGGGACAGCGTGCTTCAGGCCCGCCTCTCTAGGTGGGACAGTGCGCTTCAGGCCCCCCTGTCTAGGTGGGACAGCACTCTTCAGGCCCGCCTGTCTAGGTGGGACAGCGCGCTTCAGGCCCCCCTGTCTAGGTGGGACAGCGCACTTCAGGCCCCCCTGTCTAGGTGGGACAGCACTCTTCAGGCCCGCCTGTCTAGGTGGGACAGCACTCTTCAGGCCCGCCTGTCTAGGTGGGACAGCGCGCTTCAGGCCCCCCTGTCTAGGTGGGACAGCGCGGTTCAGGTCCGCCTCTCTAGGTGGGACAGCGCGCTTCAGGCCCCCATGTCTAGGTGGGACAGCACGCTTCAGGCCCGCCTGTCTAGGTGGGACAGCGCGCTTCAGGCCCCCCTGTCTAGGTGGGACAGCGCGCTTCAGGCCCCCCTGTCTAGGTGGGACAGCGCGCTTCAGGCCCGCCTCTCTAGGTGGGACAGCGCTTCAGGCCCGCCTCTCTAGGTGGGACAGCGCTTCAGGCCCGCCTCTCTAGGTGGGACAGCGCGCTTCAGGCCCCCCATGTCTAGGTGGGACAGCGTGCTTCAGGCCCCCCTGTCTAGGTGGGACAGCGCGCTTCAGGCCCGCCTCTCTAGGTGGGACAGCGCTTCAGGCCCGCCTCTCTAGGTGGGACAGCGCGCTTCAGGCCCCCCTGTCTAGGTGGGACAGCGCGCTTCAGGCCCGCCTCTCTAGGTGGGACAGCGCGCTTCAGGCCCGCCTCTCTAGGTGGGACAGCGCGCTTCAGGCCCCCCTGTCTAGGTGGGACAGCGCGCTTCAGGCCCGCCTGTCTAGGTGGGACAGCACGCTTTAGGCCCCCCTGTCTAGGTGGGACAGCGCGCTTCAGGCCCCCCTCTCTAGGTGGGACAGCGCGCTTCAGGCCCCCCTGTCTAGGTGGGACAGCGCGCTACAGGCCCCCCTGTCTAGGTGGGACAGCGTGCTTCAGGCCCCCCTGTCTAGGTGGGACAGCGCGCTTCAGGCCCCCCTCTCTAGGTGGGACAGCGCGCTTCAGGCCCCCCTGTCTAGGTGGGACAGCGCGCTTCAGGCCCCCCTGTCTAGGTGGGACAGCGTGCTTCAGGCCCCCCTGTCTAGGTGGGACAGCGCGCTTCAGGCCCCCCTCTCTAGGTGGGACAGCGCGCTTCAGGCCCCCCTGTCTAGGTGGGACAGCGCGCTTCAGGCCCGCCTCTCTAGGTGGGACAGCGCGCTTCAGGCCCCCCTGTCTAGGTGGGACAGCGCGCTTCAGGCCCCCCTGTCTAGGTGGGACAGCACGCTTTAGGCCCCTCTGTCTAGGTGAGACAGTGCGCTTTAGGCTGCCTCCAGGAAGTTCCTTAGAGAGAGCAAAGAGCTGTAGTACAGAGACAGATGGAGCTACAAATATTTTCAAGTGAAACTTCTTTGCTGAGGGGGGCTACAATTTTTGAGAATCAGTAAAATTCCGATCACATGAGGGGAATAGTTAGGTTCTAGGTACATGGTGGGGGAACCGGTAGAGGAGGAAAGTGTATCAGCGACATCATTCCCAACACATGCACTAGCGGTCAAATGGGTAGATGGTAAAAGGGGGAAAGGAAGGTACGAACGTGTCATGCTGTATGCTAGTTGTAACGGCTGGAAAGTGAGACGGCAGGGGAGATGTAGAAATGACTCGGCAATGACGCTACGGAATTCTCGTATCGGCGCTACCACATTTCTGTTATTTTATTTAAAGTATCTGCTATTTATTTATTTGTAAGGAAAAGAGTTATTGATTTATGCAATTAACTTTATAAGTATCATTAATTTTTATGTGAATAGGGTGATTGAAAATTAAAAAAAAAGTAGTACAGACATAATATAGATTTATAAGTGTCATTTAATTTTGGCATGTGAACACTGATTTTAAATGTCGAAAGGACTGTTAACTTGTGAGATAGACGATATAAGTGTAATTTATGTTTAATTTTGTTTCATTTTATTAAGATGGAGATTATTATTTAACAACATGCGTAAAAATAACAAAAAGGCAGAAGCAGACAAGAGGAATCATCAAAGTGTAAATAAACTGGCAAAAGAGGTGCAAAAAAGTCAGTGAAGGGATGCGAGAGTACAGGGCACAGAAAAAGGAATTTTTTTCATTTGAGATCATACCCGCATCTTTACTATTCTCAATTATTATCTCTTGTTAAATAAAAAAAAAAATACTAATCATCTATCTCTATCTGTACCTAATAAGCAAGAAGTTTTACTTCTGTTACGTGTGGACTCCACGCAAACATTTTATTTTTAATTTTAGGTTTTCAGTCTTGTCCGGTAGTCTCTACTCCTAGCAGGTGCTGGGCATTTTAATGAACTGCTCATAGTTTGGTTTGTTTTAATTGAGTTAGTGTGTAAGGAAACGTAAGTATATACTATAATATAAAAAAAAAGGGGTTGTCTGTAAAGTCGGATTACGGATGATAATTTTACGTGATAACGTCATAAGAAAACATTGATGAAAAATTGCATACTTTTTAAGTCTCAAATATTATTTACAGTTTTTGCAAAATTAATTTAAATAATTTGTTTAAATATAATCACGAAAAGTTAGTTATAGAAATTAATCAATGTCAATAAATTGTTAATTTTAAATGACAAAATTGGACAAATAACTCAAATTTTTTAAATTGCTGCTTTTAAAGAGCCCGCCTTAACCTGTATGATATTATAGAAGATTTTCTCGCACGGTGGTTGGCCGGTTCTTGCACACTCAGCTCAGGCGGAACGTGACAATGAGTCATGCTTTTTCGTGTGTGCAGCCGGCGTTCATCGATTTATAAGATGTTGTAATTATTGCACTTGTGACAATGAAACTTTATCTTGGTACAAAGTAAGGTTGTATACATGCATGGTTAGAATCTGACTTCTCTTCCCTTTGGTTCTTTTATTAAAAGCCTTACATTATCCTGATAAAAAATCAAAACTCAAATAAAATAATTACAATATAAAATTATATATTATAAGATGTTATCACGTCAAAAATTTAATTAAATTCTGATAAGGGGGGGGGGGGGAGATATCTCCTCACTTGGAGCCATGCTTGGTGCATGCCTCACGTATTTACAGGTAACCCCCGTTGCCATTCGCCCACTAGCTGCTGCTAGGAACAGCACGTCTAATTGTAACCTACAGTCATGGCTGCCTGGTTGCACACACGCACACTTGTCATGCAGAATATTGGAAATAAAGGTCGTCCTAAAGTTTTCCCATAGTGATGCAAATCTTGCGCCATATCATTAACGTCAAACCGTTTGGCACGGATGTTACTTTCACACGACATAACATTTTATTTTTTGGAAAAATTGCACACAGCTACGCTTGGCTCAGCTTTGAGAGCTAAACCACTCTCGAAACAAATGTTTTGGCAAGTTAGTGCTTATTGATTTTAAAAAATTTTGTAAAAGGCGAGTAATTTTTTTATTTTATTTTTTTTAAATGAGATGGCTGGTTATTATTTGACTTGCTTATGTTGACATCTTTTGTAATTAGCATTCCTGTTTCAAACACATCCTTAGCATGGATTCTCAAGATTTAAAAATTAATAAAAATAACTAAATTTACGGATTTCTGGTCTACCACTGTTTAAAACTTTTTGAATAATTTATTCGGTTCATCTTACTTCACCCCTCCCCCCCCCCCTCCCCCTTCCTACCCCAGGTTGTCGAAGTAATTTTCTTAGTTCCATAATTCAGTTAGAGGAATTGAAGGGTCATTTGATTCCACTTTTTGTCAGTAACTGTGTTAATGATTTGCCACATCGTTCTGATTGCAGGATCTGAAACCTACAGGGCGTTGGATCACAGACAAGGTGACAAGCTGGCTAGAGATTTTGTCAAGAAAGAAAAATCTAAAATGATTTACAAGGACCCAATAGTGCCAGCAAAGTGAAAATTTTGTGTGTGTGTATATATACTTTTGCTAATGGATGATCAGGTGGATGTGTTTCTCCATAAAGAATGGCTGATTATTTTGTAATAATTTATGCTTGTTAGAGATGTAAAAAATATTTTGATATTTTTTATAAACTGTTTTTTGTTGAGGGAAATACATGTGTGACCTTTCGAACAAAAGACACAGACGCTATAAATTATTAACATACTGAAAAAGTTTGTTCCTATTACTGTTGTCAAGAGAGTTTTCATATTGTTTAAGGTAGGTTCAGTAGCAGACATTACTGATTTGTAGTATAGATTTAAATGAACGAGTAGAAAAAATTGCTTATGAATGAAAATATACGTGGGCATAAATTTCACAAGTCATTGAGACTGAGCAAAAATTTATTCTAATATACTTGTTGGAGTAACCCTTAAAATACTTAAGGACAAGAAAACTACAATGAACTATGTATGTTTAATGATTTTAACCATTATGCTAGGTATATAAATGTTAAATGTAGAGATGTAAATTTAGATGGCAGATATAAATTGTGAATGTTAATTTGTAATTTTGCAGACATTTTGTTTAAAGGTCAAATTTCTCTAGCCTTTTGCACTAGGTATATGATGACCCTTTGCCTGGTTTCCTTGATTTTTTATTCTGAAAAGAAGAAAAAATATACCTAATGGTAATGTTTTGTAAAGCCAGTTTTCAAACTAATAAATTTAGGCAGAAACTTTAAAGATTCAACTCTGAAACTGTTGTGAGAGCCAAATATATAAAAATATTTTTCAATTTGTGTTTTTTTGTTTCAAGTTGTCAACTCTTTATAGAAAACTGGCATTGCATTGAAATGGCAAAGAACTTATTTAGTAATTCTACACAGTGATATAAATTTTAATATTGTGCCCTTGATTGGAAAATACCTAGGGAAAAAAAATTCTCCAACGTATATTTTATAGATAAACAGATAAAGTATTTGGAGGTGCCAAAATTGTTTTTTTTTTTTTTTTTCCCCATAAAATTTATTTTAATTTTTGGTGCAAGAAAATAATTATCCTTGATATTTTCTAATGTAGTATTTGAATTTTCTAGGGGCAAGTAACTGAGGTACGTAGACATTTTTTAGCCTTATAAAAGTAATATTTTTAGAGTATTAAAGTTATTACCTCATTGGACCTTTTTGTGATCTACGGTTGAAATATTTATTACATGTGATGTATAATATATATATATGTCTGCAGTAGTTAAATCTTTATCGTAAATTTTAGGCAGCTTGATGAAAATCTCTCTCTTTATCTTAGTTACTGAAGTTTGTAGTTTGTAGGTAGTATGAAAATAATGGACATCTTACAAATAATTTTGAACTGATTTCCTGCTGTTTTTGTTTGCTCGTTTTCCAGATAATTATAAAGTATAATAATAAAAAAAATGGTTATTAACTACACAAGCAATTTTTTTGTGTTTTAATTCCAAAAGAATAATTATATTCAGAAAATTTCAATTAGAAAAAATATAGAAACTATTTTCTTAGATGTTTATATTTTTCAAGGAAAGTTTATAACAAGTGCCTCTGATGGTTCATAGTCAGTATAATTTGATGGGGTTAAAACGCCATGAAAGCTGGGTTTACAAAGATCCGCCTCATCCATCCGTCCATCATGTGACCTGCAGCCAATCCATCCTGATTCCAAATAAAATTTTTAGGTTCACCGTCCACTAATTGGGGAAGGAGCCATTCTTTCGTGCTGCAAGAGAAAACAAAGCAGTATTCGTTTATGTGCTTATCTAAAACTGTTTTCAGTTACTTTTTGTGACCTTAAACCATCACACTACAACACTTATAGTTGATAGTATGTATTAAATTTTATAAATGGGACATTCTTTTATGAAGATACTGTACAACATAAACTTCCTCCAAAATTAGTGTTCTCAAGAGGTGGTAGCATTGAAATGGGGGAAAAAAATATGCCAAACGAGGCACAGAGTGTAAATCACTCTGCAGCTGACAGGCAAACGGATGACTGACAGATGGTGATGGATGGACATGACGTGTAATTGTAATTCCGACCTTACAAATAAAACTATATTCTTTTGCTTCTGACCTATGAATTTGACCTTTAAGAAGAAATTTTATGTTAATATTATGGTGTATATTATAATTTATGTAATGTGTTCAAATACAAATTACAGCAGTGTGCCTTTGTAAGTATGTACATATATCTTTATATAAACTTGAAATTACAGTTGTAATAAAATTTATACTGGAAACAGATGTCAATATGTGTACTGCAGTAAACTTATATTTTTTAATACATTGTGTCATTTTATTTAAATTTTAATTTTTTTAGTTTTTGTAGAGCAGGAGAAACTTTGAAATAATTACAATTTTTAAGGTTTTTCCTTCAGGAACTGAGTATAAATTTTAAAATTCCTAAGGATTTCTCCTAATATCTAGAAAATTAATTAGGGCAAACAATAATAATGATGTGAACAACATAATGCACAAAAAATAAACATTGTCCTAATATTCATAAATTGGCTCAAAAACAGTCTAATGAAAAAAAAGTGTACTTAACAGTAATCTGAAACTTCATCTCTAAAAATACTGAGCGTTATAAGAAGACAATTTCCATTTGAATCTGGTCATATCAACTACCGTGACCTTGGAGAGGTGAAAGGTGGGTGGGGAAAGTGTGTGGTAGGTGTTGAGTGGCAGCTGATGCGAGAGAGAAACTGAGACTGTGCATCAGCTCACGGTGGAGCACAAAAGGAATAGGGATCGGACTGAGGCTTCCGATGTGGCAGTTGTTTTGGTATTACGGTAGTACCTACATTTGTAGCCAGACTAAAAGGCTAAATTTTTAGCCAAGCAACAAGGTTATATTTTATTATGTCTCAGGAAATCTGAGAAATACAGTGACATAAAGGATGCAAACAAAAAGTCAAGTAAATCATTGAGACCTAGCGAAGCCTCTTCCTTCTCATTCATCAGGGAGAGAGTGCATCGTGGCATCTAACATAAAAAATAAAACTAATTTAGAACAGTATTATTAATATTATTAATGGAAAATTAACTCTCGATCATGGATTATTTAAAATCCTATCTGAATATTTGTTTCAATTTAAAACTCTCGGCATGCATCCGGTATTAGTCTCGGAAGCTGATATGGATTCCAGATGTTTGCCTGCAGCTTTAAAGAAAGGTCACTGATGTAGTTACTGCAGCAATGAGTTAACCTTGAGAAAAAATACGAAGCACTAGGAGATAAGTCACTGTTTTTTTTTCGGGTCCTTACCAAAAACCTTTTAGTTGAAGCCAGTGCCAGACATAATTTAGTTGAGATATCTTGAATAAATATCGCAAGATCTGTACAACAAAGCTGCTGATAACAAGAAACACCAAGGAAGTAGAATACAATATATTACATGACTATAATTATAAAGAATGTGAAAATGTTAACACTCCCAGATTTCGGTAATGATTTTTAATTGCAAGCTAACGAAGAAAGTAACATCTTCATGGGAAGAACTCTGTAGGCTTAATGAGGTTTTCAGAGCATTGATATCACCACTGTGGAAAGAAGTTGTTGAACAATGGTAATGCCCATTGACACGAGATGGGATAATGTCTTACAAGAATTCATCTTACAAGAAATTAAGCTGTGAGAAATTTCACAAGCAGTTTTCAATAAATTATACATTGAAAAGACACTTGAAAATATGCAAGAGCCGTGCTCGGTGGCAGAAAGGAAAGATATCACCTCAACAGCGATGTATCGATGAAATTAAAAACGCATCAAGCAACATCAGTATCTGGCTAGGGCCTCAAATCTATTCAAATAGACATCCTTGCAGCTACTGTGATATGTCGTTCACATTTTCCCATGATGCACAAAGACGCAAGAAGAGTATAAACATGTGAAGAATTCTTGTATGAAGATTTGCTGTTATAAGTGCCATATGTGGTTTTCACATATTGACAGTTTGAGAAGACACGTGAAAAACTGTAAAGGTAAAGTTAGTTTGCCTACTGTGGAACTTCCTGTGATTATTTTGACTCCTCAGTTTAGTCAAGTATAAGCACAGTAACCGATTGCGATGACTCCTGGACATGATCTAAATCTAAGTCTGTGCTCTGTGTAATACAGGTAAATGATGATGAATTTGACCTCGCTGAATCTGCATTTTTTGGATACAAAGACATCTTATCATTGAACTGCATGTACGATAAAACATGAGCCACTCTAGGTCTAAGTAAAGAAGTACACTTTCAAGATGAATGTGCCATTTAAAATTCTGACAATCCAGAGAAGTCTGAGGCGTACTGCTCTTCCTCCCTCAATTTATTAATTAATAAATTTCTTTATGTTTGTAACTGCTGGGTTTGTATTTTATTCCGTACTTCATTCAGCTGAAAAGAGGTATAAAATAGGAAACAATAGGATTTTCAGAGAAACTTTTCGAATTGGAATAGCTTGACCTTATGTATCTTATTTTGTTCAATGGTCGTTAAGAGACATTTTCCAAGGAGAGATCAAGCCACATGACCTCATGATTTGAATGCTGATAGTTGTCTGGTTTCACTATTCAGCAGGCTACTGACAAAAGCTTGATTATTTATCGAAAGAAAGGAGTGTATTCTTCCTTACAGTAATCAATGTCACAAAGAATATGATGGTGATACGTCTTTACAGCTTTATGCCCGAAACCTAACATCAGGCGAGTGTCAAAGAAAATTCTTCAAGCTTGGAGGGAAGATAGCAATTAGTACATAATTGTTTTTGCTTTGTTTCTTTACAGGTAAGGTAACACCAGGTATTTAAATTAAACTAAGGTGGCTGAACACATTTCGTAGCTGAAGTAACTTCTTGAGTGAAAGTAAATAAATATCTTATCTACGTTTCCAGTTTAAGTTATGAGAAAATCAATATAACTTACATTTAGTTCAATTGACTGCAATAATGTTTCCAAATACCAGCAATACATATACCTATTTGAATTTGATATGATTATTACTTAGCCCATTTTCATATTTATTTTGTATATTTAAACTGCATCGAAATAAATATTAAAACTCAACATTTCCAGAGATCTGAAATGCCTAGGTTGCTTGCAACGTTTGCACGAATCCAAAAACTGTTTGGTGGCATTATTGTAGTGATGGAATGAACAAACTCTGTTGTGTATACCATACATTGTTAGCATGATTAAAAATTGGACTAAAATGAAGTTATTTATATTACCTCTGAGTTATTAAAACTAAAATTTTTGAGGTAATGTTATATTATTTTTTATTTTGTAAGAAGGCCTACATATGCAATTAAAATCTTGTCTTTGATTTAATCATCAGTTGATCTTAATTTTACATAACTTGGAAATAAAATTAAACTAAAAACAACTATACGCATATACATTTTGATTATGTTTAGTTAA
The DNA here is from genome assembly GCF_032445375.1 of Bacillus rossius redtenbacheri. Taxonomy (NCBI): domain Eukaryota; kingdom Metazoa; phylum Arthropoda; class Insecta; order Phasmatodea; family Bacillidae; genus Bacillus; species Bacillus rossius. The sequence continues at coordinate 9,238,473 of NC_086332.1, forward strand.
TATTTTTGTTATAATCTTTATATATAGTGTTGGTATTTTTTTTTTGCAAGATTACTACATAAATGTGTGAAATTTCAATTTATCACTGCGTAAATTGCTACGGAGATTTTAGCATAAACTTATATAGTTTGAAATATACATACTGTTTTATAGACAAAAATAATTCTCAAAATATATTATTTAAACTACCTACTTGTGATGTTCACCAACTGGTGTAGGGTGTCAACAGATCAGATTCAATGTTAACTGGATCTACGTATCAACAAGCATAATATTTCTCTACACTTAACATTATAATTACTTCGAACACAGAGCATTACTTAGGATGGAGCTGTTACGACATGAATTTCCGACAGGAATATGAATGTCTTTAATCTCGGGTTGGGTGTCACTTCAGCTGAGGATTCGACACCGCTTAACACTCGTAAACTATGAAAGCTACAGAGTTGAAGTAAATATACCTATCTTAGAATAGTAGACTTTGCTCGTGGTCGTTACGTATGACTCACAATTTTAACATTGACAGTGATGACGTAACAAGAGTTGGTGGGTAGTGTTGAATGGAAGTCAGTGAGAGCTGTAACTGCAAAAGTAATTGACCGATTTGCGTGATTTAAACTTTAGTTGGCTCATGAGTGAGCACTGAGTGGTGGTAGAAAGTACTCTTAAATTAAAACAATTTCAAAAATTAAATCTCCAGAGTCAGCTAAAGATTTTCGCTCTATAAGCATCCTGCCTGCTGTTTCCAAAGCCTATTGAAAGGAAATTTTTTAGATACTTTCAAATCAGACTTCAGGTGTGGTCACAGTACTACTACTGCCCTAATAAATATTATGGATAGCATCCGCCATGCTATAGATAGGCAGGAACTAAAACATTTAACGCTGCTTGACCTTAATAAAGCTTTTGATTCGGTAGACCACGCCCTTTTACTGAGAATAATTTCAATTCTCTACAACTTCCCTCATAGTGTTTGTGTTCCTAACTGATCGGTCGTTATCAACGTGTCGTTCTTGATAACAAAGTGTTAACGTATCTCCCAATAATAGCGGGTGTCCCTCAGGGTTCGATACTTGGTCCACTTTTATTTCCTATATTTATTAATGACTTAACTAAATGCCTTAAAAATAGCCAATATCACATGTATGCTAACTATGTACAGCTATACCTTCATACCAAAGCAACTGATATTAATCATCCAATTGATTATATTAATTATGATCTCGCTTCCATTTTGACATGTTGAATATTGATAAAAAAACAGGGCATACTAATTGGTTCTGCTCTTATAATATCTTAAGCAATTTATTATAAACGTAATAACTGATCGCTTGGAGATGTTGATATTCAGTTCTCAAACGTTGTAAGAAACCTGGGAGTTCTGATAAACTCAACCTTAACTTGGAAGGAGCAGGTATTGCAAAGTAGCAGTTCTCCACGCAAAGCTTACGACAATTAAAAATTATGCTTCACTTTAATTACTACGATGTTTTATTTCCTGCAGTGGCAACAGGAAACATTTTAAAAAACTGGTTGTCTGTAAAGTCGGTTTACGGACGATAGTTTAACATGATAACGTCATAACAAAACATTGATGAAATGACTGCATACTTTTATTAATACAATTGAATCATTTTTATTGAATTATCACTATTTTGTATGGATACAAAGAAGGAGTGAAATGAAATCTACAATTTCATTGATAAATTTACTTTTATTTGCACTCATTAATTCAAATATGTTTATTACTTTAACGGAGAGATTATTTTAACTATAACTTTTATACATGTTTGCTATTTAACTTCTTCCAATCTGTGTTATTCTGTTAAGGATAGGACGATGATAGGAAAAGTAGGAAACGAATGGGGAATGTTTCAAGTTTAATGTGCCTCGGAAAAGTCAAATCGATGGTTGTTACAATCGAGTGGAAGAGAGATAGATGTGGCGCAAGCATACAATGAGCGTAACGGGACACCTGGAATACTTGCTAGCAAGGTTTCCATAAGCCGCTGAAAGATAGCCGGGCACCCGCTTGCCCCGAAAGGTAGGCGCCTGACTTGAAACAATCCTTTCATTGTATTTACAGTTAACATTGCTACTGTCGTGTGATCCACCGCTACCTGCAGGCAGGCATCTGCTAAATCCAGCTACGTAAAAACTGCCCCTCCAGCTAAGCTAGCGAAAACTTCATTAGTTGTAGGTAATGGATAGATGTTGGCTTTGCATACTTTGTTCACTGTAATTTTATAGTCCCCACAGAGCCTGACATTTCCATTTAACTTACGAATGGGCAAAATAGGTGTCGTCCAAATTGAGAATTCCACTGACTCATAGACTCCTTGATCGACCAGTCTGTCAATCTATGCACTCACTGAGTCCCGCAATGCGAATGGTTGGTACTCCCCGAATCTTCCGGAAAAATTGACGTGGCTCCAGGTTCCAGCTCCATAGTCACTGGGGGCCCCACGTATTTTCCCAACTCCACAGTGTTGAACACCCGTGGATGGTGCTGCATTGCATGCGGTATTTATATGTGTATTAGTTGGAAAATGCCCTCCACTTTGATTCCAAGTGGTTCTAACCAATTCCTGCCCACAAGACTTGGTCCCTTGCCTTCAGCCACTAAAACTGGTAGTCTACATTTCCTAGCCTTTGTCTTTACCAATACTTCTCGGGTCCCCCCGATTCCCAATCTTTCCTGTGACCAAGTATGCAGGACTAAGTTTGCATCTGCTAGTGCTGGTAGGTCCAGCCACAATCTCTTATAAGTTTTGAAACTGATGATTGAGAAACTCACTCCTGTGTCAATCTCTAAGGGAAGTCTCTGACCATCTAGCCACACATTTAGGATAGTCGGTGGTTCACTTGTACACCTACTAGCCGTTGTCTGAAACACACTGTAAAGTGCTGATTCATCTTCTCCAGAGTCGGGTTGGTTTTTCAAATTGGGTCCCAGCCGTGTCCGCGGCATGCTTCCCAGACTTGCCCATCTCCTTCCGGTCTCGCGCTCCGGTGTTCACTCCTGCATTCCCCTTCCTCTTCTTTGTAAAACACGCTCGTTCTAGGTGCTCTGTTCGAGCAAAAAAATTGTACACTGTCTAAGTGTGTTGGCAGTGGTTTGGGCTGTGGTCCCCGTTGCACCTCCAGCAATCGCGCCTGTCAGCTGCAGGTTGTTGGTTCACCTGAACTGGGCTTTGCTTCTGGTCGTCCCTAACCTCTTTTTTGTCATACATGATGCGCCCTACCTTTAGCACTGCCCTCGCAGTTGAGCTCGGCTGTGCTCGGAGATCATGGACATTGCAGCCTGTGGTTTCCGCAGCTGTTGTCAACTCAACCAGTGGCGTAGCGTGGGTGTGGCGGAAGGGGCGGGTCACCGGTTAAGCGGGTTGAGATCTGATCTATGATTCATTCATTACATGTGTCAGACACACTATAATGTTCCATTTTTATCTAAAATTTTGCGCACCAACTATTTTTTAATATTTATTTAAAAGAAAAACTGCGAAATCACTGACAGAGCTCTTTATAACGTTTGTTTGTTTACATACGAACGGCAACATCGCATCACGCCGCGCCGCCCGGCGCGCGCAAGCCGAGTTGAGCGGCACTCCTTATTATGTTAATTACTCATACAAAATCTTTTGTTTCACACGTCGACCCGTGTCGATTCCACTCTTTCGCACTCATTGAATTTAGTACTACGCATTGTACTGTAAAGTTTGACCTTAACCCAGGGCAAACCAAACAACTTCCGCAAACCGGGACACAGTAAAACTCCTATATTGCCCCGTACCGCGAGTGCAGGTAAACCCAAAAAAATATTAAAACCCAAACTAATAGCAGGCTTAAAAAATACTAATAAGGTTGCGAACAGTGAGAGGAGGCAGCAAGTTAAAAAGACGCAAAATTTATATCACAACATTTAATATATATATATATATATATATATATATATATATATATATATATATATATATATATCATAAAATCGTTTCATCACAAATCGGCGCATCGATCATAAAATAAATACCCTATTACTACTTATAAAAAATAGCTATGTTATAATACTAAAAAAATACTTTAACAATGCCCCCAAAAAATTATAATTTGATCATATACTTCGGAGCTCCGAAAATTAAATATAATTACCAAAAAGGCATTAAAAATATATAAGAACGTATTAATACAAATACAAATATAGATACGCACCGGGCGTATCACCGCTGTAAATACCAATTAACATAGGCGAAATCTAGCAAAAAATTGACACACCTTAACATGCAAATAAATATACCAAAAATTTAGCAAATTACAAATTATGGGTTTACAAGCCCTTCTCAGTTAAGTCATTTTCTAACGGTCGACGCCTTTTTTCTTCTAGGTCTGGCAGGGATTGGGTGAAACACGCTGAACGTAAAATTCCAGTTTCAGTTTTATTAGTCCGTTAATTTAAATCCCAAAAATCCACAAATTATAGTTTCACACCAGGGGTCAAAGGGGTCAACGGGGCAGTGGCACGGCTGACACTTACTTGCTTTTTGAGGTCATGATGTCTGGTCACCAAATACACTTGTTTGCTCACGAGTGTTTTTAATGGCAAACCCTTGCCATTATACGTTACCGTAGCTGCAGGTAATTGTACGGATATGACGAATCCTTCGCCATACCGTCTTGGAGTTCATTTCGGTGCACATAATTCATCCTTGGAAAATCCTAGCGATATTCACACACGCCTCACCAACCACTCGCGTTCATCGTACCAAAGCGTTCTAAATTATATAAATGAACCCCGTTCATATTAAAAAAGGAACACTCGTATACAGTTACTTCGATGTGGAACCATCACCATGGCCAACCCGCGTTTTACTTCACGTGCGCGCCCGCCTGGGCCTACCAGGCGACTCCGCTCGCCCATCTCACCTGACGTCACACAATCAGTTGTTCTGCTCGCGCGCTGTCAAGCGCAGCGATTACCAACATATTCGGTAGTGTCCTCGAACTTTCCAGACCAATTTAATAACTTAAAATCTTAAACTTAAAAATAATAAGACTAAACAAGAATTACAAATTTCTTTTTTAAAACAACATATAACAAACTTAAATCCAATTTCGTATTACCAGGGCATCCGAAAGATTAATAAAATACGTTAACCATTTCTGCCAACATAAACATTATCAAAGGTAGCAGCTGTAGGTAGCACACTGACGCCGACCGCCAATGCTCCTCTGTCGCATAGACCGCTATGCCTCATCAACGTCTCGCAAAAGCGTGTGCACCGAACGCGCCCGTGCGCGCAGCAAAGTGCAGTTCGTGCAACGAGGCGAACGCCATACAACGAGTGCTACACCGGCGCAAGGATCCGGCCGGGTGTGGCATATCCTTCCGCCGCACTACAACAAATTGTTATAATTATGTTTTTCCACAGGATTTTATTAAACATTATTTTTTATTAATTAATAATTAAGTCTTTGCAAAATCATGTTTCAATGTGCGATTTGTCCCGAACCTGGCCGGTTCAGTTTCCCGCGAAATTCACACGTTTCCGCGGGAGGGCTGCCGGGGGAGGGGGGTCGCGCGCGGCGACACCGCTAGTGGCCTTCGAGAGCTCAACCAGGCCGGCAGCCTGCGCGCAACGCGGAACCTTCAACCTTTGCATTCACCGACATGTAGTTTTCCATAGTGTAATTTCTTTTCAACCTTTTGTATAGTTCCGCGGTCGGCCTAAATTTACCATGAGGTACTTGACTTAATTCAATCAGTGCTCCGAGATGAGTGTTTTACGTCATACGTAAGTACTGTGGGGAGAGTATGTGTTTGTACGTCGGCGCTTCACGCCCAACCTAGCCTACAGGCTACTTAGTTTTGGCCCGCACGGGGCAGCCAGCAGGCAACACGTGCCATCCAACTTAATAACGATTCAGTCCCTGGGACACACCTAGTCACCACGTAGAGTCGCCGGAGACACGGGCCTACGTGTTGCTAGCCCAGTTTATCAAGTGTAATGTGTTAGTGGAATAGTTGTTCGCCTAAGTGTAATTCGTCATGTCAGGGCTTATGTATCACCGTCGTACGGCAGTGCGCCACCAAACTTAATAACGATTCAGTCCCTGGGACACACCTAGTCACCACGTAGAGTCGCCGGAGACACGGGCCTACGTGTTGCTAGCCCAGTTTATCCAGAGCTAGGTATTAGTGTAGTGTATTGTGCTTCAAAATATCGTGTGCCATGTCAGTGTCTTTTGTAACTTTCGCGTCACGTATACGAGTCTGCCCCTCACGCGCATAATAATCGTGAGCCGCCACTGAGGAAGTGAGCTGCGCGTGTGACTAGTCGCGTCGGGCAAACCGTTACGGCCAGAACGGGCAGCACCATGTATTGGGCTGTGCTGTATTAAATTCACCAACTATCTGAAGAGGTTTTGTGTTATTATTCAGGCGTCCCGAGTGGCCTCAACAGCTCGGGGGGCCCTACTGCGTTGACCCCTACCTCTAGCCACAAGGCCGAACCTTCCCTGAGAACACGAACCTAACAAAATCACGTCTATATAATCGGAGGTAGCGGGGACGGCGTCAACACATGCTACAGTACTGATCTTTGTTTGTTTTAGTGCATCGTGAAGTACCGTTACGCAATCACGCTTTACTCGTATGTTTGTTTCGCGAGAGTTTCGGATACGGAACGAAAGTCATTTTGATTGTGTTTCGATCTTTTAAATACTGTTGAATCTTCTAAAACTAAACATTTAGAACTTTACCCAATCTTTGAACTAGTTTTTGAAAATGAAAAGAGTCAAAGAAAGCGGTGCGGAATTCCGCAAAAACAAAGGCTAAGAAAGAAGCAGATGCGAAGAAGTCTCAAGGTGCATTACTGAAATATTTTAGTTCCAGTTCTGGTTCGAAAGCCACGTTAACGTCTTCGGTGGCATCCTGCAGCAGCGGAAGTGATTCCAGTGTAAGTAGGTATATGATTCCTCCATCTAGAATCATACATGGCCTAGAATTACTCCAGTTATTTATTATTATTATTATTATTATTATTATTTATTTATTTATTTATTTATTTATTTATTGTTTACAAAAGTTACAATATTTCTTACATTAGTCTCGCAAAACCTATTCACCTAAGTTTGTCTACGAGTACGGAGTCAAACTCGTTCATTAAATCTTATTTTATAATACACTTAAAATTGCTCTAATAGCTGTTTGAACATTAATTATTGTTTAAAAAGTATGGAGTATATTAAAATAAATTACATTGAGTTAAGGTACATATTTTTAAGTTTACGACTGAATTTTGTCCTGCTACTTGAATTTAAAACTTCAATAGGGGATGTTTTGTAAATCTAGTAGTAGTCTAGGAATATATTTTTTTTTTTGTTTTTGGATAACTTGATTATTTATGGTACTTGTCATACAAAGAAAACATAATTTTTCATTTAGCTCAAAAATGGCGCCAACGATTTTTCTCAAATTTCTCGTCATTTTATCTTTTAATAACATCTATAACATGGCTTACTCAGTCAGTTTTTACCGGGAAACTCTAAAAAAGGTAGCTGCCATACAAAATCAATTTTGTTTGTAAATTTTCCTATAAGCCCGGCAAACCGCGCCGTCACCAAAACCACTTTTGTTTTGTGATAGATAAAATACTTATTTGTAATTCGAACGTGTCCTCCGGCCAATATTCGTGGGAATACATAACTTATTTTACAGGTACAAGAAGAAGATGTACCTGCCGTCGCAGTTGGAAGTAGTTCTGGTCCCACCACAGAGCAGGGTCAAGACGAAGTCGACTCATCAAAAGTACCTCAAGCATCTAGTCATAAGCCTGCAGAAAAAGTGAATGTTGCCAAAGAAGACATAATTGAAATCGTGCCTTCTGCTCCTGCCGAAATCAAAGATGTGAATCTCGACGATGTAGTTTGCTGGCCTTCTCCTATGACCGACGTAGTAAGAACGCTTCTAGTACGTCGCGGATCTGACTCAGTACAGCTCATCGATTCCAAATTTTCCGATGTTGTTCGCTCAGGGACTTCAACGAAAGGCGGTACCCGAAAACTAACCAAAGAGTGGTTCTACAAACCATTATCTAACGGCGAAAAGGTTCTCCGAACATGGATGGTGTACTCGCCTTTGAAGTAATCCTTGTATTGTTTTTCTTGCAAGCTGTTTGGCAATTCCGGCTCTAACTTCGCATCTGAAGAAGGATTCAACAAATAGTGGAAGCTAAATCCAAGAATAGGAGACCATGAAAATAGCCTGGGCCATGAACAGAGCTTCTTGAAATGGAAGGAGTTGGAAGTTCGCCTGAACTGTAAAGCAACCATCGATCAGAAACAACAAGAAGTTTTCGAAAGTGAGGAGAAGTGGAGGGATGTACTGTACAGGTTTCTGAATATTATCCAGTTCTTAGCCAAAAAGAATCTGGCCTTCAGAGGACATCGCGGGAACTTTCTGGAGTTAGTGCACCTTCTAGCTACCCTCTTCTAATGGAACACCTGACAAAGATAAAGCTGGGAGCAAGAGTCTCAGTTTCGTATCTATCTCCAGAAACCCAGAATGAATTTATAAACTTACTGGGACAGCAAGTTCGATCCACCATCATCCGTCGTATTCAAGAAGCTACATATTATTGCGTAATCTTCGACAGTACACCAGACATCTCCCACAATGACCAAATGAGCCAAGTTCTGCGATACGTACATATCGAAGGAGAAAAAGTCGCCGTGGTAAAATCTTTCATTGACTTCTTCGAACCAAAAGGAAAAAATGCAGAAGATCTCAGCAACGATATAATCGCGAAGATAACATCAGACGGACTGGACATACAGAATCTGAGAGGACAGGCTTATGACAATGCTGCCACAATGTCATGGATCCACAATGGAGTTCAAGCCTGGATTAAAGCACTGAATCCGAAAGCTATATTCGTTGCATGCACAAATCACTCACTAAACTTGGCTGGGGTACACGCTGCTTCTGAATCAGTGGATTCCGTGACGTTTTTTGGAACTCTGGAGAAGCTGTTTGCCTTCTTTTCCGCATCAACTGTTCGATGGAACGCTTTGGTTGCCGTCACAGGTCAAGCAGTAAAAAGAGTCACTGAAACGTGCTGGAGCGCTAGACATGTAGCTGTCAAGATGCTTAAAAATAAGTTTGAGGTAGTTCTTGAGGTACTGGAACAATTAACAGATTCATCTCAAACTTCCGAAACAAGATCGGGAGCCAGTCTTCTCCTGACAGCCATGCAGTCATTTAACTTCCTAACTTTTCTTGGCTTTTGGGCTGCAGTGCTACCTGAAGTAGATGACGCACAGATTTACCTGCAGCAACGAGGACTAAGTGTGGATAAGTGTGCTCAGAACCTCTGCGCTTTGAAAACCCTCTTAGTGGAAAGTAGAGACCGTTTCGTGCAAGAAGCAATTGACTTTGCTAAGACTCTCTGCGAAAAACTCGGAATCGAACTCAAAACGAGAATAATTCGCAGGAAAAAACGCATGCATGGCGATGAATCTTCTGAAGATGCAGCTTTGTCTCACGAACAGGAAATCCGTCGAGAGATTATCGCATCATTCGACAAGATCATTCAAGAAATGACGACTCGATTCTGCAAATTCAAGAAATATCGGACAAGTTCGGATTTTTGATGCCAGCGAAACTTTTGGACAGCAAGTTCGAGTGTGATCTTTCCCATGTATTAGAAGACATCGACAAGGACGAGTTTCAGATGGAGCGGAAGCGTCTTCAGCAGTTTGTTGTTGTTGCCTGTTCTCAATCAGAGGAAGATATAAGTGGTAAAGGACCACTGGAGCTCCTCCAGTTCATTCAAAAACTGAATCTCGGAATTTCGGTTCCAAATATAGTCATCTTGATTCGTATATATTTGACTTTGGCGATTAGTGTTGCAAGTTGTGAGAGAAGTTTTTCAAAGTTGAAGCTAATAAAAAATTACCTCAGATCTACTATGAGCTCCGCTAGACTATCAAACTTGGCTATATTGTCTATTGAACAAGAATTGGCTGCTAATATTGATTTTGACAAAGTTATTTCTGACTTCGCTGCTCATAAGGCCCGTAGAATCCGCTTGTAAAACCGCTCATCCTATTTTAACTTCAATAAAAGGTACCTCATTGCATGTGAAATTTAATTTTAATTAAGCACCTATAGAATGGGGGCGGCAAAATGGGTCTCCCGCCCCAGGCGCCGAGATGGCACGCTACGCCACTGAACTCAACCACCTCCTTAAACGTTAAGTTGTCTTTTGTCAGGAGTGTGTGTTACATCTTTGTATCATGAGCACCAAACACCACATGGTGACGCCGTCCCCGCTACCTCTGATTATTTAGACGCGATTTTGTTAGGTTCGTGTTCTCAGGGAAGGTTCGGCCTTGTGGCTAGAGGTAGGGGTCAACGCAGTAGGGCCCCCCGAGCTGTTGAGGCCACTCGGGACGCCTGAATAATAACACAAAACTTCTTCAGATAGTTGGTGAATTTAATACAGCACAGCCCAATACATGGTGCTGCCCGTTCTGGCCGTAACGGTTTGCCCGACGCGACTAGTCACACGCGCAGCTCACTTCCTCAGTGGCGGCTCACGATTCTTATGCGCGTGAGGGGCAGACTCGTATACATGACGCGAAAGTTACAAAAGACACTCTGACATGGCACACGATATTTTGAAGCACAATACACTACACTAATACCTAGCTCTGGATAAACTGGGCTAGCAACACGTAGCTCCGTGTCTCCGGCGACTCTACGTGGTGTCTAGGTGTGTCCCAGGGACTGAATCGTTATTAAGTTTGGTGGCGCACTGCCGTACGACGGTGATACATAAGCCCTGACATGACGAATTACACTTAGGCGAACAACTATTCCACTAACATATTACACTTGATAAACTGGGCTAGCAGCACGTAGGCCCGTGTCTCCGGCGACTCTACGTGGTGTCTAGGTGTGTCCCAGGGACTGAATCGTTATTAAGTTTGATGGCACGTGTCGCCTGCTGGCTGCCCCGTGCGGGCCAAAACTAAGTAGCCTGTAGGCTAGGTTGGGCGTGAAGCGCCGACGTAAAACCACATACTCTCCCCACAGTACTTACATATGACGTGGAACACTCATCTCGGAGCACTGATTGAATTAAGTTAAGTACCTCATGGTAAATTTAGGCCGACCGCGGAACTGTACAAAAGGTTGAAAAGAAATTACACTATGGAAAACTACATGTCGGTGAATGCAAAGGTTGAAGGTTCCGCGTTGCGCGCAGGCTGCCGGCCTGGGTGAGCTCTCGAAGGACACTGGCGGTGTCGCCGCGCGCGACCCCCCTCCCCCGGCAGCCCTCCCGCGGAAACGTGTGAATTTCGCGGGAAACTGAACCGGCCAGGTTCGGGACAAATCGCACATTGAAACATGATTTTGCAAAGACTTAATTATTAATTAATAAAAAATAATGTTTAATAAAATCCTGTGGAAAAACATAATTATAACAATTTGTTGTAGTGCGGCGGAAGGATATGCCACACCCGGCCGGATCCTTGCGCCGGTGTAGCACTCGTTGTATGGCGTTCGCCTCGTTGCACGAACTGCACTTTGCTGCGCGCACGGGCGCGTTCGGTGCACACGCTTTTGCGAGACGTTGATGAGGCATAGCGGTCTATGCGACAGAGGAGCATTGGCGGTCGGCGTCACCGGTCTCGCAACATGCGATCTAAATCCGTAAAATTGCAGTGGATGCTAAGTCGTCGCAAGTCCGCCACGAATTCTGCCACAGATTCTCCTTCGTGCTGATTTCTGTTATGGAATTTGAATGATTCCACGATCTCGCTTGGTTTAGGTTGGCAGTGTTTTTTTGAGTACTGCCAAAATGTCGGGAAATGCAACTTCGGATGTTGGTTTCGGGGCCACTAATGAGTTCACGAGGTTATATAGCTCTGCTCCACAAATGGTAAAAAATATTGCCCTTTTTTCATTATTGTCTGTAATTTTGTTCGCCACAAAATAATATCCCAAACATTCTGAGTACATGTTCCATGTGTCACGCCCTGGAACGAATTCCCCAAACATCGTCATCGCAGTGTTTGTTTACTTTTTCCCCGCACGCACGCCCGGGTCGTAATATAATAAACAACAGTTTAAAAAACTAAAAAACACGCTTTTATATAAAATCCAACTAAAAAATAGAAAATAAATTTTAATCAATTTAATTTAAAAATAGTGTAAAGAAAATGTATTTTATTTTAAAAAAACATGGGGTGCATGATGTCAACAGTTATAATTATTTTACTGACAGATATGAGTAGAAGGATTATCATTTTGATATCATCTTAAAAAGCACCCCACACTTTTTTTTTTAAATAAAATACATTTTTTTTATTTTACACTATTTTTAAATTAAATTTATTAAAATTTATTTTCTATTTTTTAGTTGGATTATCTATAAAAGTGTGTTTTTTAGTTTTTTAAACTGTTATTCATTTTTTACTTTTTAGTTTTGTTTATTTATAAATGCATGTTTTTTAAAAAAAATTTAAACTGTTATTTGTTCTAATCTACTATTAATTCTGTGATAACTATAAGTAACTGTATTTATTATACAAATTATTAATGTGTACAGCTGTATTTATTGTATTTATTTTATTAATTTATTTTATTTATTTTATCAATTTGTTACATGCCTACCAACGGCATAAGGCCATGGGTGGTAGGCACAATAAACATAAAAAAAATACATAGACAAAACAAATACATTAAACAAAATGATTATCATTGAGGACAATACTATAATAACACATACACAAGACAACACAGCAAGCAACTAACAGATAAACAAGAACAAGTTTCATAATTCTATAACAACAGTAATGATAATCCTGAACCTGATTATAAAAAAAAAGAATTAAATATGGTAGCATCACTAACCTTAAACATATTCAAATTAAATTAAGATAAGAGAAATTGTTTTATATTTAAATTATTTTTTGATAGAGAGACATAGCAACCATGTTTATTAAAATTTGATATAATTCTGTATAATATATCATTTTATTTGCTTAAGGAGCATAATAAAGGTGTCTGTCGACTGTTATAGGTTGACGCCGCCGTCAGTGCTCCCTCTGAGAGCACAGGCCGTTATGTGTCCTCAACACCTGATAAGTGCCGCGCCCCGAACACGCCCGCGCGCGCAACGTAGTGCAGTGCCCCGAACGGCGTGACGTCAGTCACGGCCTCCTACGTGTGCAAAGCGCCCGGCCGGGTGTGGCACTGCGCAAGGGTATTGTTTCTCAGGCATTTTATAATATAAACAAAAACTAAGAAATCTAAACCATTCAATAATTAATGTTAATTAAATGATCATATGTTACAAGGGTATAATTCACAAAACTGGCCGAAGTCATCTTCCCGCGCTCCGCAGTTTTCCCGCGGAATTTCCCCCCTCCCTGGCCCCGGCGGCCAGGGAGGTTAGTCAGTCGCCATCCAGCACTCGCCCGGGCCGGCAGCCCACGCACGGGGAGCCTTCAATTTTTGCACCAACGCCATATAACTGCAATAGGTAAATATAGTCCAAACGTTTTATATCAGCTCCCCGGTCGGCCCAAATCGGCCGTTAGCAACCACGCGCGGTCTTTTAATAATATGTGTATCCCATCAGGGATTTTTATAGTTTACGTAAGCAATTAGGTGACCTGTCGTGGCACCTGCGCCTCACGCTTTAACGTCCCACCACGGGACATAGTTCTTTGCCCACGCAGGGCGGCACTGCGCCGAACGCGACCAGAACTTTCGGACGAGTATTCACCTGGGACGTGCCACGGCCACGTGTGTGATATCGCTCCAGATTCCACCGTGTCCGTGCCCAGCTTAACGTGGCCCAGCCACCCCGCGGACTATCCGCGCATGCATATTCTCCTGTGCGGGACTAATCGCAGTAATTCAGTGTAACGTGTTTTAATAAGTAAATCATTCTCCTGTGCGGACTAACCACAGTAATCTAGTGTCATGTATTGCCTTAATTAATTTGCGGGACCGATCGTCCACACACGTCACGCCACGTCCGTGTACTCTCGCAGAGACCCTAGCAGGTTCAGGTGCGCGGAGCTTAGGTCGACGGTGAAGCGGCCAGTCACGTGAACGTGTGACCTGTAGAGTGTGCTACGTAATAAATCACCAAAAGAACTCGTGTGTTTCATTAGTAAGGCGTCCTGGGAGGCCATAACAGCCCGGGGAGTCCTTTGTCGCCGCATCCCTGCCTACTGCCACGATGCCAGGAACCCCCCCTTGAGATTCAAAATTAACCTACCAGCTTAAATTTACGTAAATTCAGTTTAGGCAACGGGGACGGCGTCAAGGTGGGTACTTTAATCCCAGTATTATCTAGAATATAATTGCATTTTGTTTTATTAGTATAACAGGTATAGATAAAAAGGGCATCTAATAGCTCTCTTCTTAGAGCTAAAGATCTGAGAGAGGATAGACTATTAGAATTGTTGGTAATGTTGGTCTTTTGATTAATGATATTGATTAATTTATTTTGTAATTTATCTAGTTTGTCACTATCTGTTTTTGTGATATTGTTCCAGACCACGGAGGCATACTCAATCTTGGATCTTACTAAAGCTAAATATAAACTAACAATAGAATCTAAATTAGTGGCATTGAAGGTAATAGTATATTTAATCAACGCTAAAAATCTATTACATTGTGATCTAAGATATTCAATATGGTTATGAAAGTACAATTTATTATCAAGTAAGACACCTAAATCTCTAACACAAGCTGACTTCAAGATAACATGATTACCAAGTTTATAATCATAAGTAATGATATTATGTTTTCTGGAGAAGGTTATAGATGTAGTTTTCTCATAATTAAGGTCAACAAGATTTCTTTTACACCAATCGAAAACTGATGAGATGTCATTTTGAAGAAGTTTACAGTCTAGATGAAGAGAAATTTTTCTGTAAATCTTAAGATCATCAGCAAAAAGTAGGCAATTAGAGAATTGTAATACTTTGGTAATTTCATCTATAAAAATGTTAAAGAGAAGAGGGGATAATGTTCCACCCTGGGGTACACCAGAACTAACTATATGTAGATCAGATTTAATATTATTAATTGAAACATAAAAGATTCTATCTACTAAATAGCTATTGAACCACTTTAGATATTTATCGCTTAATCCTATTGAGGGCGTACCGGTGTTGAGGCAGGGATATTGGTAGAAATTAATGGGCGCCACCACGTGAGTGGGCACGTGGACCCGGCTGAAGAACTCTAACTCAGGGCGTTACGTGGCCCGTGTGCGGCGAGATATTAGCCCTCCTGATTTTTTACGCAGCTCCTGTCCCTAACTAGGCCCGCTCTCAGCGTCGGGCACGCTCCTAATTATCGCAGTGGGCTCTTAGGGCGTCCCACATGCCGCTGACCAGGTTAAGGACCCACGTGGTCCCCCCCCCCGAACACAAAACACGTAACTCAGTTAATTGGTTTTTATTTTTTACTCACGGTACACGTCCTTACACGATCCTCCGTTGATACAACTATAAACGTCCGAGGCACGAATCAGATTAGGTGAGGAGGCGAACCACGCACGTGGCCGCCTCAAGCCGTTACTTACTACACAGATGAGAGAAAACTCCGGAGAGTAAATAATTATTAATTATGCAGTCTCTCCGACCGAGAGAGGCCCCGAGGATGAAAAGAAAACGATTTGGATAAATTAATTTACAGAACTACTACTCGGTGAAACAACGGTGATGTCCTCGGGGTGTCTGCAAAGACGTCCGCTCTCAGCCAGCTGTAGAAGGAGACTGGGGTGAGCTCATGGCTTGCGGGAGGCAACATGGCGCCCTTCGTGCTGAACACAATTACCGTTACAACTTAGCTGTGGCGTGCCCCGGGTTACTATTAAAAAATACATAAATCCTTTTACAAAAATTAGTACATTACTTCCATGTCCAGACCGTCTGTAATAATTACTTATATGAATAAAAATGGTTTAAATGAAGTTGAATGCTAGTTCCTCCACCGCCCGCTAGGGAGCGTCCTTGTTCGTGCTTGCACTTATTAAATAACAAAACATCATGAATTAGTTAAACAAAAGACACTCACATGCACTCTCGTAACACTGTTTTGGGGCAAAAGAAAAAGGATTACAATACTTATTAATATATTTTAGGGGTGCGGCGCACTGCAGCTAAGCGCCCTCTTGCTGTAGTTCGTGGCGCGCAGTTTGAATCTCACACGGCTACGTACGTCACGACACAAATGCCGGGTAGGAAAGGTGGTGGGAAAGGGAACGGAGGATGATCAGGCTCGTGGGGCGAAGCCCCGGCTGACATCACTATATTTGATAACTTTGTTAGTAAAATACAGTGGTTAACCGTGTCAAAAGCCTTGGCTAAGTCAAAGTAACATGCGTCAACTTGACCCCGTGTTATTACTTCTGAATAAATTGGGTTAACAAAACTAATTAAATTAGTAGTAGTAGTAGTAGATTTCCCCTTTCTAAACCCATGTTGACAGTCGGAGAATCTATTTTTAAGATTGAATTCAAGATCCTTACATATAATTTTGTCAAATACTTTAGCAAATCCATTTAAAAGTGATATCGGTCTGTAGTTTGCAACATTAAGTTTACTCTTTTTCTTATGTACAGGTATTACCTTTGCGATTTTCCATTTATTGGGGTAAATTCCGCTATTTATACTAGTACCTATTGAAAATAAAGTTAACTATATTGATAGTCAAATCTCGATTTTCGAAGCCATTCAAAAATTTTAACGTTATCAATATATACAGTGAGACTTAATGGTATAAGGTTATTTACGAACATGTGATATCGACCAGTCTTACATACTGTACAAAATTAATGCTGTGAAGCAGGAAAGGATGGGAGTTACGGATTAATTATTACGTGAAGCGTTCCACATTTACGTAACAGGAATTTTGGGAAGGATAAGGATTGAGAAAGTATGAGGAAAGGACCTGCTCAATGAGAGTGTATACAATATGTGAGAAAAATTTTGATAGACCGGACTGGGATTCGAACCCAGAGCCTTCCGATGACATGTCGGCTGCTCTACCATCGGGCGCTCGATGTACGATAAATATGATACAAAGTGCCCCACGCTTTTTTCACAATAATACTAGTATTTTTCATTCATTATTGTTTTAAGCTTATTTTAAAAATTATTTCCTCAATTTCTTCCAGGTAAAAATCCTTGGTAAATATGTAGAGTACGGATTAGCGTAAAAAAAAATTTAAAAATCTGAAATAACTTTCATTATATGCTCTTTTATGTCCTCTTTTCATTACAGCCTGTGGAGATAAGAAATTCCAAATACTTTAGGAGATATCGAATTTTTAATTTTCATATTTGGGCAATATTTGTTAAAAAAACATTTAAAATTCCGAAAATACCTTTATTCTTTGCTCTTTAACTTCCTCTTTTCATTAAACCCGGTGGAGATCAGAAATTCCAAATACTTTAGGAGATATGGAATTTTTTAATTTTCATCCTGTGCACTCATGCGGCATTCAGCGGGAAGCCTACGATTCACTCATCCTTCTGGACATACCCGAATATTCACGTTGGCAAGCCTTCTTTTCTCAAACGAGAGCCAAACCCGACCCCAAGTTCATGCTCGCTCTTTTTTTCCGTACCACAACAAATTATTTATTTGGGTGGGTGGGGGGGGGGGGGAAATTTGTGGGCATTTATTCTCCAAATGCGCGGGTTTAACTTATAAGATGTCATTCTTAAAATGAGCAAGAAGTAATTATAAATACTTTAAAACATTGTGGATGGTTGGTTATATTAGGTAAGTATAGCTACTTAAAAAAACTGTAAAATCATTTTATGGTTGATAAGCAAATAACTTTTTAATATGTAGCTATCCAGCGCTAGGAAACCGTTTACATGATTTCACAGTATTTTTAATGTTGCTATCCTAACCAATTCAACCGTCCACAATGCTTTAAAGTAGTTATAATGTAGCTAACATAACCTGATTGACCATTAGTTATCAAGAGTTGTATATTTATTTACAATAAACAAAAAAAAACCGAAGATGCACGATCGGGCGTTTGCCTCTCTCGTCTGTTAAAAGAAGGCTTGCCAACGTGAGTATTCGGGTATGTCCAGAAGGATGAGTGAATCGTAGGCTTCCCGCGTTCACCATAGTTGCTTGTTTACAAGTATGATTTTTTTTTTTTCGCGACGTAGTTGAACGACTACATCACGAAAAAAAAAAATTACGTGAGTTCCTACTGTTCATCCTTTGTCCCGGTTTGTTAGGTCAGGTCAGCTACATTATAAATACTTTAAAAACAACCATTAAAATTAATTTTATTATTTTTAATGTCCGTTCAGTTTCAAAGTATTTATAATGTAGCTGACCTGACCTAATATACCTTTGTCCCATTTTGTTTGGTCAGGTCAGTTACTTTACTTATAAATACTTAAAAATATACAAGTAAAATTAATTGATATTATTTTTAATTTCTGTTTATTTTGAAGTATTTATAATGTAACTAACCTTACCTAATGAAAAGTTTCTGTTATTTAGGCATTCATTCACGCGCACACTGCAAAATATAAAATGTCGACGGTCAAATGATTACATAGGTCTTGTATTGCAAAATAAGAACGGCGAAATCTCCAAAAGTAATTGGAATTTCTTATCTCCGCAGGCTGTAATGAAAAGAGGACGTAAAAGAGCATAAAATGAAAGTTATTTAAGATTTTTAAATTTTTTTTTTTTGAGACTAATCCGTACACTACGTATTTACCAAATCCTTAAACTGAAAGTTTTACTCTCTATCCAAATATGTTTTTGATATATCATCTGTCAAACTTATCCATATTTTCCGTGTTTGATGTCTTTTATTTAAAGTGACGTCGACCCAAGTGCCTACCTACGCAACGCCTCTCCTGCCAGTTAGGCATAATGATATACCAGTGTGTGTTGTTTTTTTTCAGCGGACTGTAATCTTTTATATTTTTGAAGGGTATTGTTGTATTTGTACACCGGGCGACTGAGGTCCCGCCCTGCCTGCGAAACGTCATGTGCTCCGTGGGAGACGTCGAGGGGAGGGAGAGACGCGCCGGGAGGGGAAGCGCCGCGCGCGGAGCGCTCAGTCGAGTCAGTCGCGAGGGAGACACGAGTAGTCGCATAGTCGCTGGGCAGACGGCCCCGAGGAGTAGTCGCGGAGTAGTCGCGTGAATCGCGGGAGTTTCTCGTGGCGCGGTCGTCTAACAAACGGTCACGATTGAGACGCGGGAGAAGGCTTGCAACCTACAGAGACTTAAAACCTATCCTGAACATCGGGAAGTAATAGTTATCGTGTCAGTACCAGCGTCGCACGGACTTTCGGTGCGGTACGGAACGGCGTGGCACAGCCCACGGAGCCGGGCTTCACCCCAGACGTACGCAGGCAGGAACGGGGCCAGCACCAAGTATTCCGTGTTAGTGGGTTAATAAATCGTGAGTCGACCGTTGAATTTGGTATTAGTCATTTCGGGCACCAGGTTGACGTTCCCCGGAGGCCACGAGGCCTGAAGCCCCTCTACCACGAGCAGCCGGGCAGCTGCACTGTTCCTGGGGAAAAACCTGGGCGACGACAAGTGGCGCTCAACTTGTGTGGCTACGAACTTTACACAGGGCAACGAACAGTAGTGAGTAATTTCAGTGACGTGCAGAGTCGTAGGACGGGCCGTGAAAGTACGCAGGGAAGCAAGAGGCACGGGGAGCGGAAGCAGGCGCGCCAGTACGGCGCGACAGCGGGCGAAAGCACGTCGCGTCTCACGCCGGGATCAGATCGCGCGGCGAGATAGCGAGCTGCGGGCGATAGCACGTCGCGTCTCACGCAGGGATCAGATCGCGCGGCGAGATAGCGAGCTGCGAGTGAAGTGTCGCACGGCGGTGTTGAGTGTCGGCGCGTATTCGCTTACAAAGCTTATCGCGCGAGCGATAATGGACGGGCCTGCCGGTTCAGCCGGGTCGGAGGGACGCAGTGGCGGCATGGACTCCGACGCAACAAAGATGGAAGGGGGAGATAGGTGCGCGTGGTGCGGGCTAGTTTTTACCGCGAAACTGGGTGGCGTAAAAACGGAGGACAGTGAAGTGTGCACCTGTCCGTGGAACAAGACAGGGAATCCGGGAGTGACGCGGGAGAGTGACGGACAGAATCACGGACATTCACCTATAGTGATGCGAGTGACAGAGGTCGCCGTCGTGTTGCCGGAGTTTTCGGTAGAATTACACGAATGTCCGCGGGCCTTCCTAGCCGCATGCCGGGACAGATTGGCGAGTGTGCCGAGGGACAGTTGGGTGCCCAAGGTCAGCGGGCATCTACGGGGCCGTGCACGAACCTGGTGGACGGACACCGGCGATTACCTTACAGGATGGGAGGAGTTTGTGCGGACATTCGAGAGGCGCTTCAACGGGCCACAGGCGCGGGCCAGCTGTCATCGGCAGCTGTACTGCACGACGCAGGCGGACAGTGAAAGCGTCGAGGCATTTGTGCACATGAAAATGCGACTCTTTCGCCGTTTGGACACTGGGAGGCCGACGAGCGAGATCCTCCCACTCATCTGCGAGCAGCTGTCACCGGACTTGAGACCATTCATGCGGGGCGCGACCATTTTGGAGCTGTCCGAATTTGTCGAGCGGGCAAGGGAGGTGGAAGGCGACTTGCGTGCCAACCGGGAGGAGAGGACGCCGTTGCGCCCGAGACGCGAGACTCGTGTTCAGGGACAGGTGGCGCCAGGGGACGCTATGGCCTTGGTGCCCTATGGGGCCCAGTCTCCCCCACGTCACTCAAGACCGCAACTCGAGGCTTGACCGGAACAAGCAGCCAGGCGGGACGGGCGGTATGCGGACAGAAGGGCGAGTGGTAGCAGGCCACCGCGGTGTCAATATTGCACCTCTGAGCAATACCACTGGCACGTGGACTGTCCGACACGGGAACAAGTGTGGCGGAAGATGGAGGCCGAGGGACGCCGGCCGGGAAACTTCCAGTAGGGGGCAGCGATTTAGTCGGCCACTGTCCCCAACGCACCAGCCCGACGATCACCAATCAGTCACTGTCGGCGGACAGAGAGAGGGGTCGCCGACAGGAATCTTCAGCCAGATTCACGCGGAACAGGACGAACGGGCAAACGTCATCAGAGGTCGCGACGTCATCCGCAGCACATCAGGGTGTACCAACACAGCTGGCACCACCAGACGTCAGCGGCGGGCCGATACCAGCAGTCGCCGGCATCACGTCATCGGCCGGCGCGGCCGAACCCACCCGGCCGCCAGTCGCCCCGGCAGCCCCCACAGCGAACTGGGCCGCACCTGTCTGCCTGGGACGGCTGGGGGAAGACGAGGCTGCTCTGCTCCGAGTCCCGGTGCTCCTGAACGGGCACCCCGTCCATGCTCTGGTGGACACGGCGGCGAGCCACTCGTACATCGCTGCCCACCTGGTGCCGGAGGGGGAACTGGAGCAGTACGAGGGGACCGTCCTACTGGCCACCGAGGGGACCAGCGTGCCCACCTCTGGGCGTGCCCAGGTAACCATCGGCATACGTGACCAGTCTAGTCAGACGAGCGCCCTGGTCGTCCAAGGACTCCGAGATGACCTGATCCTGGGCCTACCCTGGTTCGTCCAGGAGGACGCCACCATCGACATCAGACAAGGTAGGCTGCACGTGGGTCGACGAGGCTGTCGCACGGTGTACGGCGTGGGTCGAGCAGTTCCCGCCCCGCCAGCCAACCTAGTCCGACTGGCGGACATTGCCAATGACGTGCCCCCTGAGTACGTCACCCTGTTCGAGGACATGTTGTCACAGCACCCCCAAGTCTTCGCAGCCACGGACATGCTAAGGCGCACGACAATGGCAGAACATGCTATACCTACCAGGCCCCACCAACCTATTTTTGTAAAGCCCCGCGGTTTTGGACCAGTCGAGCGGGGAGCCATACAGAAACAGATTACAGAAATGCTCAGGGACGGGGTGATCGAGCCGAGCGAGTCCCCATACAATAGTCAAGTGGTTATGGCAAGCAAGAAGGATGGGTCTCTTCTTTTTGTGTGAACTTTAAGCCAGTGAACTCAGTAACAATCCCTGCACCCCCACCCCTCATAAACATTGCAGATTCCCTGGCGGGATTGGGGGACGCCACTATTTTCACATCACTAGACTTAAAGAGCGGGTACTGGCAGGTCCCTGTCAAACAGGAGGACCGCCCCAAAACAGCCTTTACCGCCCCGGATGGTCGCCGATTCCAGTTCTGCGCCATGCCGTTCGGGCTGATGGACGCCCCCACGACGTTTCAGACCATGATGGTCCGCGTCCTGGATGGGTTCGTGGGCGAATTCGTCACGGCCTACCTGGACGACGTGATCGTCTGGTCCAGATCGTGGGAGGACCATGCACGACATCTTGCTTTGGTCCTCGAACGGTTGGCCAGGCACGGCCTCACCTGCGCACCACATAAGTGTCACATCGGGGCGGCGGAGCTCGAATACCTGGGGCATATTGTGGATGCCGCGGGTTGCCGACCTCTACCGAAGCACTTAGACCTCATAGAAACTAAGTCAGCACCACGCACGAGGAAGGAGTTGCAGCGCTTAATGGGCCTCTTAAATTGGCTACGCTCCTTCGTTCCGGATTTCGCGACGGTGACTGCTCCTATCACCGACTTGCTCTCGCCCAAGACAAAGTACAGGTGGACAGCCGAGGCAGACTGCGCCCTGGAGGCCGTCAAGCGCCTGTTCCGGGGAAGTCATGTCCTCGCCCGTATGGCACCAGGGGAGCCCCTGTACCTGCAGACGGATGCCAGCAAGGTGGGTATGGGGGCGGTGCTATACCAGGTCGGCCCCGACGGCGAGCGGAGAGTGTTGGAATATGCCAGCTCCAAATTCGGGCCGGCCGCGAGGAACTATGATGTAAATGAGCAGGAATGCTTGGCGGTAGTGTGGGCGGTTAGTCGCTACCGGCACTACCTCGAGGGCAAAGAGTTCACCCTTAGGACAGACAGTCAATGCCTCAAATGGCTAAACACGATGCAGGGCCGCAAGTCTAAATTTACCAGGTGGGCCATGACGCTACAGAACTATGCCTTCCAAGTCGAGCATGTGCCGGGGAAAGCGAACCAGCTCGCGGACGAGCTTTCCCGGCACCCTGACCCGGCAAACGTCTATGAGGACGGAGGATCCTGGGAGGACCTGCTTCCTCCACAGGGTCACTCCTCAGCTATAGGGGAGTCGTCCGGGCGTGCCGCCCTGTACGCTGTGACTCACCAGCCCCAGAGACTCGGTCGCGAGTCTGTAGACACACTAGCCGACCTCATCAATGCTGTCCAGCAGGTACAGCTGGGAGACGCCGCCGCCAGGGCCGCTGTCGAGGCGTGTGGCGCCCAGGTGACACCGTATCGGAGGGTGGTAGACGGGGTCCTGCAGAGTAGGGCACCTGGGGATATGGAGTCATGGCGAATTTACGCCCCGGAGGGAGCCCGATCCGCCATCCTCGCCTACTTCCATGACCACCGGCTCGTGGGTCACCCCGGCGCAGAGCAGACGGCGGAGGCGCTGCGCACCACGTTTCACTGGCCGGGGGTGGCCCGGGACGTCCGGGAGTATGTGAGGAATTGTCTCCGCTGTCAACACTGCAAGGCGAGGAGGACAGATGGTGAGGAGCAGCAGCGACCGAGGCAGCCCCAACACCCCTTCCACACCATAGCGCTAGACATCATGGGTCCTTATCCTCGGAGCAGCAAGGGAAGGAGGTTCCTCGTGGTAGTCACAGACTTGTTCACCAGGTGGGTGGAGGCCTACCCTGTCTCCAACGTCCGTTCGGGTACACTAATCGCCCTGTTGGACGGGGAGGTTTTTCCCCGGTTTGGATACCCGGCAGTAGTTTTGAGTGATAATGGATGCCAGTTCACGGGTGCCAGATGGAAGCAGGCATGTCGAAGATGGGGGGTGGACCATCATACTACCCCAACATACCACCCAAGGGCCAACCCAACCGAGAGACGGAACCAGGAAATTAAGACGCAGCTCCGTCTCCGGTTGGGCGAGGACCACAGCAAGTGGGACTTGCATATTCCGGCTCTCCTGTACAGTCTGAGACGAAGGACGAATGCGGTTACAGGGTACACACCGGCAGAACTAGTCCAGGGGCAGAACTTGGCGCTGCCAGGCGAGCGCCGCGTGGCGGCGGTCGCTACAGCAGGGGAGTGGGGCGAGTCGCGGCGGGCAGAGCTGTCGGAGAAACGGGAGCAGGCAAGGCAACATCAAGAAACCTACCTCCGCAAGCACACGCCACAGGCGGATAGGCCACCGCCCGTGCTAGCGCCGGGGGAACAGGCGTTTGTGCGCCAACACCAACTGTCATCCAGAGCCAAAAAGTTCTGTGCTGGGTTAGCGCCAAAATGGGCGGGGCCCCGGTCCATTCTACGTCAGGCAGGACCAACGTCGTACATAGTACGGACGCCCAATGGAGGGCGTACCAAAATTCATAGGGACGACCTCAGACGTGCAACGGACGTGGAAACGGACACAGAGCAGCCCGGGAGTCCGGATTGGCCGCCAGCATTGCCGGCGAACACGCCCCAGGGAGCGTCCCGGACGTCAGAGCCACGTGGTCCGATAGGCCCCCAGGCCCCGGGGGAGGCAAGGGAAAATGTGCCAGACGTTACTCCCACAGACATCACTCCAGCACCAACGTCCACGGACATACTGGAGACAAGGCCAACAGACGCGACAGAGGACGTAATCCCGGATGACGAGACACGAGACGGGACTTCCGCGGCTGCGGGAGACAGGACATCAGGCAGGGCTGAAGGGGAGGAGGCAGAGCAGTGGCCTTATAGCCGGGAGCTGTGGCAGTACCTGAAGACAACGTTGGACTCTCTGGAGAGGGGTTGGAAGGGGTGGCCCGCCCTTGACACGGGGCGGCAGGCGTACCAGGACGGGTCACGGGAAATTGTCACGGAACCAGAGTCGGATGATGAAGGTGAGGGGGTCAGTGAGGAGCAGGGCCTTTCCCGCCAAATCTCTGGGGGCGGTTGCGACATTTCTGAGTGTCTGGGAACAAATGTTGAGGCGAACACAGGGGACGAGGAGGAGCGCCGCCTGCGCCAACAGATGCAGTGGACCGGGGGTGAGTGCCGTTCGGATGACCCGACCCCCACCCTGTTCGACCTGTTTCCACAGGCTGCATCCACACCTAAGGCGAGTCCGCACGCAGATTTTCCCCCTCAGGCAGGCCCCGCCGCGCTCGTAGTAAGCAAACCTGCTACACCATCTCGTCCCTCCAGGACCCGCAGGGCCCCTGAATATCTGAAAGATTACGTGTGCCCCACTCTGACCATGCCAGTGCGCCGCGACGTACCCATACCCAGGTGCAGCGTGATGAGCCTGTTACCCTCCTGGGAGCAGTGCGAGGTTGAACCCCAGTGTGACCACACAGTGTTTGAATTATCCCCAAGTGCGTCGAGTGATACCTAACTGAGAGACGTTGCCGCGCATAGTGGCCTCGTGGGAGGGGGGGCATTTGACGTCGACCCAAGTGCCTACCTAGCTCCCTACAGGCCGTTATGACGAGGCAACGCCTCTCCTGCCAGTTAGGCATAATGATATACCAGTGTGTGTTGTTTTTTTTCAGCAGACTGTAATCTTTTATATTTTTGAAGGGTATTGTTGTATTTGTACACCGGGCGACTGAGGTCCCGCCCTGCCTGCGAAACGTCATGTGCTCCGTGGGAGACGTCGAGGGGAGGGAGAGACGCGCCGGGAGGGGAAGCGCCGCGCGCGGAGCGCTCAGTCGAGTCAGTCGCGAGGGAGACACGGTCGCGAGTAGTCGCATAGTCGCTGGGCAGACGGCCCCGAGGAGTAGTCGCGGAGTAGTCGCGTGAATCGCGGGAGTTTCTCGTGGCACGGTCGTCTAACAAACGGTCACGATTGAGACGCGGGAGAAGGCTTGCAACCTACAGAGACTTAAAACCTATCCTGAACATCGGGAAGTAATAGTTATCGTGTCAGTACCAGCGTCGCACGGACTTTTGGTGCGGTACGGAACGGCGTGGCACAGCCCACGGAGCCGGGCTTCACCCCAGACGTACGCAGGCAGGAACGGGGCCAGCCCCAAGTATTCCGTGTTAGTGGGTTAATAAATCGTGAGTCGACCGTTGAATTTGGCATTAGTCATTTCGGGCACCAGGTTGACGTTCCCTGGAGGCCACGAGGCCTGAACCCCCTCTACCACGAGCAGCCGGGCAGCTGCACTGTTCCTGGGGGAAAAACCTGGGCGACGACAAAAGAGTTACTGACCTTGGCATAATTTGGAGTATTTGTAACTGCTTGGTGTAGATTTGCAGGTTGGTGTTCGAGTGGAATTTCAAAAATCTGCCCATCAGGTGTAGCTATTGAGGTTATGCATACGGTGTTTGATTTCTCATCTGCTGTTGGTTTCACAGCAAAATCAAACTTCAATTTTTCCATGTTTCGAGAAATATTTGCATAAAATGTTGTTTTATAATAATTCTTCACTCTTGATTAATTGGTAAAATGAAACAAAGACGTAATTGTGTTTCTCTATTTAACGAAAGAAACAACATTTAAAGCCCTTTTTTCAGTTTTTTTTTTTTTCCATATTTTTACAAATATAGATATTCTCTTCAAGAAAGTATGTTGTTCACAATAATCATAACCCACTCTTACTTTCCATTTAATTAAATGTCACAATATTTAGTAGGCTTTTTTTATATCGCGCCAAAGAAAAACTGAAAGAAAAGAGTTCGCACATTGTAAAGAAAACCATTTCGGTCATGTGCGAACTCTTTTCTTGTGAAATTATATAAATTGACAAAAATCTTATTTGGCAAATTTAATAATGAAATAATCTTATCAAATTAGTGTATTGTCATCGGTCCTCGATAAATCTACAAAGTTTGAATGAAATCTGGCCTTTTAAAGTGGGTCAAAATCGCACCCAAAGGAGTCGGTTACAAACATACGGGTTGCCGTCACTCGACCTCTGTGAAAGGCCCGGGGGGTACCTGACGGGCGCTACGGGCGTCGCGATGCTCTTGTTGTCCGGAGGGGCGCCAGGCTAGCGGGTTGCTAGGCCGTTGGTGTTGGGTCGTGGGTACTCTGCCCCCGCGTGCCCCGCCAGGTACACGGCTTGAATCTACCCTGAATGGCTCTCCCTTGATTGTGAAGGCCGCTCGGCCGTGTGGAGGACGGGAGACTACGGAAAATTAGTGTACACGAGTTGGTGAGAATGACCTTTAATTTAGTCCCGCTACAAAACACTCTCACCAACACTTGGCGATGTCTAGCCGTTACACAATTAACACAAAAAAAACATAACACTACGCGACACTAATGGTTACCCCGGCAGTCTCGCGGGGCGTGGGTCGATGCTCGCTGGAGACGGCCAACGCCGAAAGTTAACGGGTGCAGGGGGGGCTCTATGAGCGGGCTCCTAAGTTCGGAGAAACACTTACGTGTGTGCAGCCGGCAGGCATATGCACGGCATCATTAAGTAAAAACCCTTTCGCTGGAGTCGGCCAGTACCGTACATTCTGTGATATGATACGTAGCGCGGTATCACACTGAAGACGGTCGGGATAGGCCCGGCTCCGCAAAATACGCGCCGAGTCGACATGGGCAGCGGTGAATTAACAAAAGGTTTTAAATTTAAAGATTTAGTACAGAATAAATATAATCAATGAAAGAAACTTGGATGCTGCCCACGGACACACGTCTGTTCCCGGCACGGAGTGGTTGGAGACTGCCGAACATGGCCGCCTCGCAAGGAAGAGAAAACTTTCTCTTCTTTGTGAGTCGGCGTCAAAAATCTTATATTAATTGAATTTACTCTATTACCAGTTAAAACATGATCCAGGTGCCCAATTAAAATGTAGCACCTGGTAATTGGGTGCTTAAGGCTTAACAATGGTTTTAATGTATTTAATTATTTAAATTGTGACATCAAGTCGGCGACTGTAAATTTACTTACATATTGTCCCACTGCGAATTGTTTTAGAGGGATTTCTCCTATTCTGACTTGATCATAGTCACGGGCATTTTAATTAAGGCCAGTGGAGCGGTGACTGTTAATGAGGTTTGTTGTCTGCTCTGTGCGTGGTGTACTCGCCCGGAGTGGCTACGACGCACTTATTACATGTCGGGTAATTTGTAATTTCGTACTAATGGCTTTTCCCTTAATTGAAATATGGGTTCGAGCCTCCGGGGTTCCGTACCTTTAAATTTCATTATGTCTATTGGGGTCACGCACGAGGCGCTCGCCTGACTCAATCCGGCTGGGCAAGGGGCGTGCTCCGAAAACGAAATACGGTACTGGCGGTGCGGAGCACGGGCTTAAAGGCCATGGTTGGTACAACGTCAACCGCTATGCCTCATCAACGTCTCAGGAAAGTGTGTGCACCGAACGTGCTCGGGCGTGCACGGGGGTGTTAGAAGTGCAATGGGGAAAACGCCACGAAATTAGTGCCACGTCGGCAGAGGTGACCGGCCAGGTGTGGCATATCCCTCCGCCGAACTACTAGTGTTTATGTAAATTTTCGACAGGAACATATTAGACTTTATTTTTATTGTTTAACACTTTATTTCTTTCAAAATTATGTTTCACTGTGCACCTTGTCCCGAACCTGGCCGGTTCAGTTTCCCACGAAAATCACATGTTTTCTGCGGGAGGGCTAGTGGGGAGGGGGGTCGCGCGTGGTGTTAGTGGCAGTATCCTTCCGCTCACAGAGGCCGGCAGCCTCTGCGCATCATGGGACCAACATTATCTTTATTTTCACCGACATGTAGTTGCCGTCACCCGACCTATGTGAAAGGCCCGGGGGGTACCTGACGGGCGCTACGGGCGTCGCGATGCTCTTGTTGTCCGGAGGGGCGCCAGGCTAGCGGACTGCTAGGCCGTTGATGTTGGGTCGTGGGTACTCTGCCCCCGCGTGCCCCGCCAGGTACACGGCTTGAATCTACCCTGAATGGTTCTCTCTTG
Source organism: Bacillus rossius redtenbacheri (assembly GCF_032445375.1). Lineage (NCBI taxonomy): Eukaryota > Metazoa > Arthropoda > Insecta > Phasmatodea > Bacillidae > Bacillus > Bacillus rossius. The sequence continues at coordinate 9,267,498 of NC_086332.1, forward strand.
ATTGTGAAGGCCGCTCGGCCGTGTGGAGGACGGGAGACTCCGGAAAATTAGTATACACGAGTTGGTGAGAATTATCTTTAATCTAGTCCCGCTACAAAACACTCTCACCAACACTTGGCGACGTCTAGCCATTACACGATTAACACAGAAAAAACATAACGCTACGCGACATTAATGGTTACCGCGGGAGTCTCGCGGGACGCGGGTCGATGCTCGCTGGAGACGGCCAGCGCCGAACATTAATGGGTGCAGGGGGTGCTCTATGAGCGGGCTCCTAAATTCGGCGAAACACTTACGTGTGTGCAGCCGGCAGGCATATGCACGGCGTCCTTAAGTAAAAACACTTTCGCTGGAGTCGGCCAGTACCGTACGTTTTATGCTACGATATGTATCGCGGTATCACACTGAAGACGGTCGGGATAGGCCCGGCTCCGCAAAATTAGCGCCGAGTCGACGTGGGCAGTGGTGAATTAACGAAAGGTTTTAAATTTAAAGATTTAGTACAGAATAAAAAGTAATAAAATGAAAGAAACTTGGATGCTGCCCACGGGACACACGTCTGTTCCCGGCGCGGAGTGGTTGGAGACTGCCGGACATGGCCGCCTAGCAAGGAAGAGAAACTTTCTCTTCTTTGTGAGTCGGCGTCAAAAAACTTATATTAATTGAATTTACTCTATTACCAGTTAAAACATGTTCCAGGTGCCCAATTAAAATGTAGCACCTGGTAATTGGGTGCTTAAGGCTTAACAATAGTTTTAATGTATTTAATTATTTAAAATGTGACATCAAGTTGGCGACTGTAAATTTACTACCATGTTGTCCCACTGTGAATTGTTTTAGAGGGACTTCTCCTATTCCGACATTCACGGGCATTTTAATTAAGGCCAGTGGCCGCGGTGACTGTTAATTTGGTTTGTTGTCTATTAGGGTCACGCCCGAGGCGCTCGCCTGACTCAATCCGGCTGGGCAAGGGGCGCGCTCCCAAAACGGGATACGGTACTGGCGGTGCGGAGCATGGGCTTAAAGGCCATGGTCGGTACGACGTCATAGTTTACCATAGTTAAGTAATTCTTAAACCTTTTCCTTCAGTCCCGTGGTCAGTTTCGATTTACCGTGTGGTATGTAACTTAATTAATTAGTGCTCCAAGACGAACGAGCTACGTTATATGTAAGTACTGTGTAAGGACTGCTAGATGGTCCGTCGGCGCCTCACGCGATATCTTAGCCAGTCGACTACTTAGTTTTAGCCTGCACGGGGCAGCCAGTAGGCACCACCTAACCAACTTTCTAACACATCAGTATCTGGGACAGTTCCAGGACTCATGTAGCATCACCGGAGTAGCGGGCCTACACGATCCTAGCCTAGAGTCATACGTAATGTTATTATGAAGAGTTATCTTGCTTAGGGTTCTAGTTGTGTTTTCATTATCGGCCTGCTTTAACAGCACCATGCTACTACAACACTTTCTGTCTAGGTGAAAATGTAATGTGTTAACTGTTGTAGTCTGCTCAAAGTTAGCTAGCACATGCATTATCCAATGTCTGGCTCCTTAAAATTGTCTTCTTGCTACCCACTTTCAGGCCAGGTAAAATGTGATGTGTTAACTAATATGGATTTCTACAGGGCTGTTACACAACAAACATTTGTTACCAGGCTGCTTGAACACTAACTCGTTTCTATCACTTTTTCAGACACGGTGGAGATCTGATGTGTTATCATTTATGGCCTTCTCAAGTCCTACAAACACAAGCAGCACCCATTATTTGGTCGCCTAAACACTGCCTTGCTGCTATCGCAATCTCATTCTAGTTGACGAAGTGATTAGTAAACTGAAGGTATCCTATAACATGCAAAATCCATTACAAACTGCCTCACTGCTATTGTAATGTTAAACTAGGGGATGATGTGATATGTTGACTGTTAATGGCATCTCTGATTCTGCTATGACACATCCATTAACTGGCTTCTTAAAAAATGTCTCGCTGCTGTCGCAATTTCAGGCTTTGTGCCAATGTTTTTGGTCAAATGTTATGGCTTCTACAAGGTCTGCTTGCCCATGCAAGTTCGTATATGTAATCGTCGTGTCGTGTCAGAACTGAAAGACCTTACCGGGTATTAAATTCACGAGCCGCCACTGAGGGAGTGGCCTCGCGTGTGACGATTCATTTCGGGACAACCGTTACGGCCAGGAAAGGTAACACCTTGTAAAGGGCTGTGCCAGATTAAATAATAAGTTATAACATGGTGTTTTCTTGGACTTATCAGGCGTCCCAAGTGGCCTAAACAGCTGGGGGGCCCTGCTGCATCGAACCTCTGCCTCCCGCCACAAGGCCGAACCTTCCCTGAGATCCCAGACAGTTTGTAAAATTTCTAAATTCACACCAAGGTAGCGGAGTTCGTGTCAAGGTATTGAAATGACTGCTCACAGACACACATCTTGACCCGGCGCGGAGTGGTTGGAGACTGCCGAACATGGCCGCCTCGCAAGGGAGGGAAACTTTCACCTCCTTTGTGAGTCGGCGCCAAAAAACTTATATTAACTTAATTTACTAATTTACTCTATTATAAGTTAAATCTTATATTAATTGAATTTACTCTATTACCAGTTAAAACATGTTTCACCTGGTAATTGGGTGCTTAAGGCTTAACAATGGTTTTAATGTATTTAATTATTCAAATTGTGACATCAAGTTGGCGACTGTAAATTTACTAACATATTGTCCCACTGCGAATTGTTTTAGAGGGATTTCTCCTAGTCTGACTTTATCATAGTCACGGGCATTTTAACTAAGGCCAGTGGCCGCAGTGAATGTTAATGAGGTTTGTTGTCTGCTCTGTGCGTGGTGTACTCGCCCGGAGTGGCTACGACACACTTATTACTTGTTGGGTAATTAGTAATTTCGTACTAATGGCTTTTCGCTTAATTGAATTATGGTTTCGAGCCTCCGGGGTTCTGTACCTTTAAGTTTCATTACATCTATTGAGGTCATGCCCGAGGCGCTCGCCTGACTCATTCCGGCTGGGCAAAGGGGCGCGCTCCGAAAATGGGATACGGTACTGGCGGTGCGGAGCATGGGCTTAACGGCCATGGTCGGTACGACATCAATGGTTTTAATAAATTTAATTATTTAAATTGTGACATCAAGTTGGCGACTAAAAATTTACTAAAATATTGTCCCACTGTGAATTGTTTTAGAGGGTTTTCTCCTAGTCTGACTCGATCATAGTCACGGGCACTTTAATTAAGTCCAGTGGCCGCGATTAATGTTAATGAGGTTTGTTGTCTGCTCCGTGCGAGCACGGAGTGGGGTCAACGCACTTGTTTCACGTCGGGTAATTAGTAATTTTGTCCTAATGGATTTTCCCTTAATTGTTTTATGGGTTCGAGCCGCCGGGGTTTCGTTCCCTTATGTTTCTTTACGTCTATTGGGGTCACGCCCGAGGTGCTCGCCGGACTCATTCCCGCTGGCCTGGGGGTGCGCTCGGAAAATGGGATCGAGTACTAACGGTGCGGAGCACGGGCTTAGAGGCCATGGTCGGTACGACTTCACAGTCAGTTTGATATTGTGGTGGCCATTTTGTTTATGTCTGCTGGAGGCCATCATATTGCATTATGTCATCAGAGTCACCATCTTGTTTTAATGTGATTGAGGTAGCCATATTTATTTACATCACTAGCAAACAGGAGCACTAGTTAACACATAACACCTGCTAGTGGGTGCTGCCACCATCTTCTTTTCACTAATCGATACAAGGTGTGCTGGTGTCATGTAGTACACAATATGTTCATTAGAGGGTGCTGCTGTCATATCAGTTTAATTTTTATGTGCTGACGTCGTCCGGCCGAAGGCCACCCTAAAGCCCGACCTGCAACCGTCAGTATCCGACCCCGCTAACTGAACACGCCCCTAGCCATGGCCCACCCGAGTCAGGCGAGCGCTGCGGAACTGAGGTATTCCAACGCCCTTCATTAATAAATTGGCAAGACAAACCAAGCCATGTATACAGTAAATTCACCAAACTTTAATGAACCCGCCACATTGAATTAATAACACCGTGCAACACAAGTGCGACGTAGGAGTGCCCAGGTCACTCACGTGTAGCTTTCTACTAAAACAGCTGTGAGTGCAACCCTTGCGGCCTTCAGCCTAAATTCAATAGTGAAATATGTGACTTAACTCAAACCGCCCCAAATTAGCATTATCATTCGCCACTCGAGTAGTTATCAAGAAACAGACAGTCTCCAGTATGACTCTAATATTCAAACTTATTTTAGACAAATTCATTTAATGTCATTTCTAAAACATATATAGATATTAAGTTAATCATTAAGTTTTATTGTATGAATTTAGAGCCACTTGCTTTTTATTATTAATGTAATTTTTTTACGAATAACGGAACTTTAGAAACTCTGGCGCGACAGGGGGCTCACCCCTCCCCTCGCGCCAGGGCCAGACGCCAGTACAGCGCGACTCGCGGACTGGGACGGACGCATGTCCCACGGGGAGCCATCATCTCTTTGTATCCATCGAACTTCGATCTGGTAATTATAGTCATAACCGAAACATTTTTTTAATACTCCCCGTGTGCGCCCGGTCCTTTTCCGGTGTAGGGCCTAACCCAGCCGCATCAACTTAACACGCCCCACACCACGCATTACATGGGGCCGTGCGATATACGGTACGGGCCGACTTCCGCCACCACAGACTTTTAATTAATTGCCAGGTGCACAGGCACTGGCTATATCCAATTGTAGACGTGTCTTAATTTAATAGCGAGCCGCGGTCCACACAGGTGGGTCCGCGCGTCGCCTTTCACCAATTACGGGATTAGCGACTCTAATCAAACACTCTCCCTCCACCGCGACTGGCGTGAGGACGTAATGTTAGTGACGGCGCGTCAAAGCGCCTAGTGTATAATTGACAGTGTACTTTATGTAGGGAAATCGTGTGAATGTAATTGCAAGTGTAATTTGCCGACGTAATTAAAAGTCCACTCCGCACACTCCGTGCACGACGTGTGAACGACAGTGCAAAACCGTGTACGTTATTTCTGAATCTCACCAATCCAGTTAGGGATCAGTGTCCTATGCTGTGTAGGGCCAGTGGGGCAACAGGCATTAGGGATCCCTCACTTCATCACCACCGCCGCCTTTCCTAGTGGGCCACGCAGGGGCTTTCGGACCTCACGACCCACCTCGTGGCCAATCACCGCGTTAAGCTGGCGCCCTCCTGGACACGTTTCCCTGCAAGAGAACAGCCTTCCTGCTAGGAACACCGCCGAGTCTCGAACACGAGAACCCGGGCGACGGCAGTGCTAGAGTGCAGGTATCATTCATCACAGTGAGGTCGTCCGCCATATTGTAGCCATCACGGTTGCCATATTGAAAAACTGTAATATTAACTTAGAAAATCAGAGAAAAATATAATAATAATCCAAAATCACCTGTTAATTTACTGACTGATTCGATCTATATTCATCATCGCTTGGATCCTTAATTAAAATTACCAAAAATCACAGGAAAAAAAAGTAAAAATAAAAATTTGTTACATAATGTCTACTCCACTACAAGAACCAAAACAAAGGAATTATCATGTATTTTTATATTTATACAGTCTCCTTAGAAGTCCAAGCGAATCCTTTACAGGACATTGCCACATGTAAGTCGATTAACCAGACACATTCAGTTGGTGGTTGGTGACTTCAAGTTTGTGGTCAGGCTAACAAGATCAGTTGGTGGCCAGACTCATCCAGTCGGTGGCCAGACACATTCGGTTGTTGGTTTGACACCTCTATTCAGTGGCCAGACACATCCAGTCTGTGACAAGCCACATATTGATGTAAGCTATTTATGATAAGTTGGTTACTAGGCACATCAGTCGGTTGGAAAGGCTATCACATCCAGTTTATGACAAGGCATGACAAGTCGGTGGTCAGCCACATCTAGTTAGTAGCCAGGAGATTCAGTAGGTAGTCAGACACATCCGGTCAGTAGCCAAAATGAATTTATCGTCTATACTTGGTGAAAATTTTAAACAGTTAATATACAAAATCATGCATATGGTCAAGCATATCCGAACCAAGAGGTTGACACCGCTCCGTCTGCCTCCCTGTAGTAATTAAGTCCGTAAGAAAGTGCGTAGGTCTCAGGGTTCGGTTCGGCCATGTGACCGGAGGCAGAGGCGTGACGACTGAAAGAATCCCTGGGTCGTTCAGGCTACTCTGGACACAGTATTAACTTAAAAAAATTGAATACATGACAAATTACACAGTTTTATTCTCACTGGCACGAGGTACACAGTGCTTTCGTACTCCTGGCAGTTTCCGTTTTCGAATATCCGTCCCGGCACTAATGTGGCTCCTTCCAGTGGCGGTACCGATTCCGTTGCTCCTGGAGGTCCCTTCCGACGAGTGACACGGCGGACGTTCCTGCGTGGCACAAAGTCACTGACGTTAACATTAAAGTGAATACACAACACTCACAATATACTTATGACACAGTTGTCGTCGTGCTGCCTGTGTGCACGACGAGCAATAATATGTCGGCATGCTCGTTCGCGCGCGAAAAGTTTCTCCCGGGTTGCGCAGAAGCTGCTGGCCCATGTCAGCTCGCGGCGGCGACTGACTGCCTTCCCAGTGCCGGTCTGGAGGGGGATGTTAACTCCCGTCAAAAAGCGCAGTGCGCGGTAAAACAGAAGCGGCCAGTTTTACGACATAGTCGCATATTGAACAAGATATGTTTATGACAAAAGCAATTTAAAGCAGTTAAAAGTTTAGGTCTGTCCCTGGAAATAAATACATGAGCCCTGACGTCGATCCAAGTGCCGACCCAGCTCTCACAGCCCGTTATGCCGCGCCAATGCCTTCTCCTGCCCAGTGTTGCATGTGCGCCAATGTGCAGTGCGGCTTGGTCTGCGGGGGGGGGGGGGGGGAGATTCGCACGCTAGGGGAAGTTTAGTGTAAAATACATAAGAAACATTCTTATTTACAAATTGTTTATATTATTATTTGAAGGGTCGTGTTTTCTTTATTGTAAATAGTTTATTATATTGTATGAAATGTTATGTAGAATAAGTTCTCACGTGTTCACCGGGCGCCAAGGCCGTGGCTTCCGCCTATGACCAATCAGCGTGTTCCTCGGGCTCGCGAGGAGGTGTGAGACGCGGGCGCTGGGTCGCGCGAGGCGGGGAGGGAGTCAGTCGGCAGCTGGACTCAGGAGGCGACAGACGTGTCTACGAGAGCTCTCCGAGACGGTGAGAACGGGCGCGGTGTCTCGCTGCAGTTCATGCATTGCCGAGAGGAAGTGATTCCTTTGTCACAGTCGTGTGGTCATTTAGGTGTGTCATCGTGTCATTCAGTCGCGGCGTGCAGTCAGTCACTTCTCTCGCGTGCGTGTTTTCTCCGGTAGTTTACGATGTCGCCGAGCGGGCTGATCCCCTTATTGGTTGTGTAGGTTCTTGGGCTAGCTCAGGTGGGGGTGGGTTACGGGCCGCGTGGCAGTTAAGAGGATCTAGCCTGCTAATAATGAAACTACATAGGGTTTCGTGGCACTCACTCTTTTTATTGGCCACTATTTGCACTGGCACGGGGCTATTGCAGTTCCCGCCTACGACCGTTCTTAGGTGAGGCCTGACTACACGAGAATTTCCCCTTACACTGCCGCCTATGGGAAGTAGTAGGCGCCGGCGTCGCGGCCCTAACCGATGGCGTTTGTCCCCAAACCGGCAGGGCTTTGATTTCCTGTCCTATAGCGACTTCAGGCAAGCACTATCTGCGAACACAGCTTCTGAATTGTCTCATTAATATGGCGAGGTCTCGTCCATGACACAATGGTATTATTTTATCCTAGGCAATGCACGACTATACAAGCGAATAAAGATATATATATATACATACATACGAGAGGAAAGGAAAAAATTATGAAACGCTAATAAAAAGAAAACTAAACTATCTACAATAAGGCGACCCCTTGGCAATAGTTGACATACTAATCTCCATAGTTCCGAACTGCCTGACACGACTCGAAGACTGTTGCTGATCTATTCCCCGCGTCACTGTCGTTAAGCCCGGAGGCCTCTATGCTCACCCGTTTCACTCGTCTTGGCGAGAGCTCGCGGCCGACACGTCTCTACACCGCGGTTCTCCAGACGCGACTGCCTCCTCTGCTCTCGCCGACCCCCTCCCCGCGCGCGTCTCGTGCAGCACCTGACGTCCTCGTGGACGGGAACCCGCGACTTGTTCACCCCGTGCATATTAAAATACATGTTATTTACCCTTCTAATTTAAATTATACATGATGGATGATATTATAGTTTTTACAATAAAAATTATGTCCTGCTGAAAGAAAAGAAAATATACATAAAAAACTACGTTGGAGGGACACTGGTTTATTGAAGGTGGCACCACTGGCTCCCGCACACGCTCGCGCACAGAAGAAGGTGGTGACGTGCCATAACGGCCTGTAGGAGCTAGGGTGGCCTCTGGGTCGACGTCAACGAGTCGCGGAGTTCTTTTGCGGACTGGATTTTCGCCTTCGTTTGCACGGTAATTTTCGAGTCTTGCTCCTCACGAACGGGATATCATGTGTTTTCCCATACAGCAACAGTGCGCGGAACCGGGCTCTACCCTACAGGATCGGTCACAGGCGGGAACGCGGCAGCCCCTTGTAAAGGGTTTGATTTTCCGTATATAAAGAACCTGGAAACTGTCTTTGAGTGTATCAATTGCTATCCTGGTGACTAAGTCCCTTGGCCACGCGGCCCGAACCCCTCTTTACCGAACACTGAGTAGCCGGCAAAATACTATCATTCAGGGGCTAGTCGGCCAGGCGACGACAGCCCTTTTTCGTTGTTTGGCAGAAGCACCTTGCCACACCCGGCGGAGTGATATGGCCAACGTGGCTGGTTGCGGCTCTATCTTCTTAGCATTCGCACACTGCTCACAACGGCACTCCACTGCGCGCTCGGGAGCGTTCGTCGCACACGCTTCTGGGCAGGTGTTAATGATGCATAACAGCCTGTGCGACGAGAGGAGCACTGATGGGTGGCGTCAAGGTAATATTCGTCGTTATGCCACCAACATTTTAAACAGGTCATGTTTAATGTCAGGCGTATAGACCAGTTTCTCCGAATCACAAGGCCAATCATGTCCTGAGTACATGCCGTGTGCGAAAGAAAAATGTAGGCCATGTTTCCTGCCTAGTCGTACAACAAATTTAATTCTTTACTGCTTAGTGATAGTTCTTTATTGTGGAGACAGTACTGAGAATTGCATATTTAACAACATTAAAATATTAATCAGGGGCAAATCACACTAGTCGATTGTCACTCGGGTGACATTTGATACGCCTGTGGTGGCAGGCGTTTGCGGCGCGGCACTCACTACACTATGCTGCGCCGAGGGCGCATTCCGGTCACACATCGCTCTAGTTAGACGTAATGTGCCATAGTGGCATGTGCGATCGGAGAACGACCATTTATCGTCACTGTAATGTCTTTTTAATTTTATGCAATTTTTTAATTTGACAATTCGTAATCAACCTAAAAATTTCCAAAAATAATACTTTTTAGTTCTGGTCAGCAATAAAATAAATGGAATAATCGGAAATGTGTTCATGAAGCCGTTGATAATTTTTGTTGGCAGCAGTGAAATGATCAATAGAAATAATAATAAAAAAAACAATGCATTGTTTTTATTTAATTTGCACGGTTGTTGAAAAAAAATTTAAGTTGTAATTTTAAGGACGAAACTGAGGTGTATCTGTGAATCCAAACAGATCATGAAATTTTCTTTTTGACATTTCGTGAGTTTCAGTACAATGTTATGTTCACACAAGAGGTATGCGTAATCCAGAGGCGGCAGTTTGGAGACCTGACATAACGGTCCTGTCGATTTGTAAGTAGTTGTGTCAACAGGTGTGTGGTTAGTGAAATGACATCGCCGCCGTAACTATGCCAGGGCACGCGGTGGTGGTGTGGGAGTGGGAGAACAGACAGGGGCGGTGGCGGCCCTACAGCCCCGAGGTCTCGCAGCTTCTGGAGCGCGCCCACTGCAAGAAGCTGACCCGCGTCATACTCAGCGACGCGGATCCTCTGCTCGACCGCTACTACATTAACCTCAGAACGAGAACCCAGTGCTCAGAAGATGCTGGTAATTACCTTAACCCATAATTTTCTAGCGTAGGTGCTCAAAAATAATATTATTATTAATAATAAGAAGCTCAGCAGCTCTAAATTCATACATTAATTATTCCTAATTAATCTGATTGGCAGATACTCTTTAATAACTATGGTTAACTAATGTACATAAATAAAGTTTAAATGTTAAGAGTCACACCAGAGACTGTTTGTCGCTTGCTGACTGCTCCAGTGGCTAGTTACACATAAAATTTCTTAAAATCTTAGTTTTGAGCTTATTTCATTATATTTGATGTTTCTGTGAAACGACATCAATACATTTTAAGTAGTTGAAGTTTACCATTGTGAACAGTTTGTAATTGTTCTGTACCACGTATCCATGTTTAATCCTTGATTCTGATAACATGATTCTGTATATATCAATCCTCAGTATGATGCTTGCTGATTTAATTTAGTATGTGGAAAAATCCAGACCAACCAAATAATTGACATCAGAATACAAACAAATTAGGTCAGGTCTTGTGGCTGGCATACTATTTTTGTTTGTACACTACTTATGATAATAATTCATTGGTGTATTACAAATATTTGCTATGCCCAGGATCTTTAGATACGCAGATCATTTCAAAGTACATACTTAATATAGGTTAGGTATGTGAGCAGGTGGCATTGCTCCACTGGTGGCATTTTTAGTTTGTTGTTACTGTCTGTCTTAATTTCAGTTCATGTTTTTTTTTTTTTTTTTTATTGGTTTGAATTTCCCATTTTACCTTTTCTCACCACATATTCCAGTAATTGTCGACTGTAGGGGCATCACTCTAAAATAAAAGGCAAACATTTGAAAATGGATTTACTCTTTTCCTGTTAATTATTTCTAATAATACTAAGTAATATCCATGTATTTTAAAGAACTTCAGATGCAGTTAACCATTTTAAGTTTGTCTGTGCGGTGACTCAGCTGCCACCCTGCTTGAGTCCAGGTACATGTTTGATGATATTTTGGGGTAGAAGGCGTGTGTAAAATTATTGTAAATATCATCTGTAATGTAAATATAGTGATGTTAATTTGTTTTGTGCTTTAATATTCCAACCAATACTGTTTTTAAATGAGAGATGTCCTTGATTCTGTTGTCGCCTCCCTACTGTTTACTTGATCCTTAGGATCACGGAGTTGCAGAGACTGATTTATAAACAATAGGGTTTTTAAATGCAGTACGTTAGGGCCGGGCCATGACTTTTCCACCCTAATTGGTTTTCCACCCTAATTGGTTTTCCACCCTAATTAGTCACTATAAGGGTGGAAAACCAGTTAGTGTAGAAGACAGTCGTGGCTACGCTGTGTTCCTAAGGATCTCTAGAGAAGCACAGGATCAAGTCGCAGCTAGTATCAAGTAAACAGTAGGGTTGTGACAACTGGATCAGGGATATCTCTCGTTGAAAAAAGTTTCTACTCCGCTATTAAAGTACTAAACAAATTTTTGTCACTATATTCACATTACAGGCATATGTTCAATAATTTTAAACCATCTTTTAGTCCGAAAATACTTGTTTACACATTAGGCTGGAAGAGTAGTATTCAACGTTTTCCGGGACAAAACCATGGCCATGATATAGCTCACGCAAGAAATATTTTTAAATACATGGTGAAGTTTTTGAAAATATCTGAATCTGCCCCAATATTATTATTATAAATAAACTATGGAACTGAATCAATTTTCAAGTGTTTGCCTTTTTTTTTTTTAGAGTGGTGCTTCCACAGAAAAAAAATTACCTTTATTACTATTAAAACTATAGTGATGCATGGACTGTAAAATTGAATTTTGCTGTAAAAAAATTGGTTGACTGTAAAGTCGGTTTACGGACGATAGTTTAACGTGACGTCATAACAAAACATTGATGAAATGATTGCATACTTTTATGAATAAAATTGAATCATTTTTATTGAATTATCACTATTTTGTATGGATACAAAGAAGAAGTGAAATGAAATCTACAATTTAATTGATAAATTTACTTTTATTTGCACTCATAAATTCAAATATGTTTATTACTTTAACGAAGAGATTATTTTAACTATAACTTTTATACATGTTTGCTATTTAACTTCTTCCAATCTGTGTTATTCTGTTAAGGATAGAACGATGATAGGAAAAGTAGGATAAGAATGGGAGTGTTTGAAGTTTAATGTGCCTCGAAAAAGTCAAATCGATGGTTGTTCCAATCGAGTGGAAGAGAGATAGATGCGGCGCAAAAGAACATTGAGCGTAACGGGACACAGCGTAATGGGACAATGTGCGTAACTGGACACTTTTTCGTGCGTGCAACCGGCGTTTATCGATTTATTAGACGTTGTCACGTCAAAAACTTATTTAAAAAGTAATATATAGAGGAGACCTGCATTTTTTGCTTTATGTAGAGTGAGGTAAAATTTTTTTAAGAAGCTGTTATTAGTTGCAATAAATAATGGTCAGATACATGTTTTATATGTGTAACCTATTTTGTCAAAATTTATTTTTATGTTCCTGAAAAATAAATTTTTGTTAGAAAGTTTTTCTTTCTCACAGAAAATTTTTGTAAAATGTATGTACCAGAAATTTCTCTAGAAATATTTTTCCAGAAAACTAACTCCTTTACTTTCCAATTAGAAGGATTTTCAATTTCCATTGAGCCACTGACACTGCTTTTAGTTTTGGATAGATGCTTATACTGGTGAATTGTCAATACGTATTCAAATATTATTTGACTATTGTTTAAAGGTTTGTTTTCTAAATTGATCTATGAATCTCTGAATTATATATCGCCCAGTGTTTTTTCAGATAAATGTTAAATTTGAATTAAAAATTACCTATCTTTCAAAAAATTGTAATTAAAAAAAAAGTGTAAACCCTGATTGCTATTGTATATTTGGTACCTATGAAATGGCCAGACACATTTGATAAATTATCGTTGGTTTGTTCATCTCATGTGTTAAAACTGTGTTCATAATAACAAAATATTTTGCTGTTGCATTGCATGCGTCGTGTTGTGTCGTGTCGTGCCTGTTTTGCTATTATAATTCCAGCATAATTGTAATATGCATATTGTGGCTATTTTTAGTAGTATTGCATATATTGTGTGCCTAAATGTAAAATTTCAATATATTTTAATGTCCTGAAATAACCCAACACAAATACAGCATATATGTATCTATCTGCTAGACCTGTGTGTTATTTAAGTGAATCATTGTGAAATTTATACTGTTGTTTTTAGGCCACGCAAATTAATATTTTCATATTAAACATTTTTTTTTTTTTTTTTTAAATTTTTGCAAATTACTTTGGTATTAGAGAATATGACAATATAAAAAAATGGTATTAAAATGTATTTGGTGTGCTGATGAGGAAGCTGTAAACATCTCAACTAACTAAGTGCCTGTATTTTAAATGCTCTATATTACAGTAGCTAAAAAAAAGAAGCTTTTTTTATAAAGTTAAAATATGTTACCCATGTTTGCAGCCATAGTTGTGTGCTTGTCCACCAGGAGTGCCACACAACGTGCGTCGCAAGTGCTACCTGCCCGACTCCCCCGCGGGGAAGGGCTCCAAGTGGGAGTGGGTGGGGGACGGTCCCGGGGAGTGGCACACCTACGACATGGAGATACAGTGCCTCATCGAGGACGCTTGGGCTCGGGTGAGACGCAGCTGCATCCCTGCTAGTTCTGTTACAATCTACTTACTGGGAATATCTTCTCGCCCCATGGTATTTCTCACTCACTGGATACCAAAAACAACATTCAGAACAACTTGTAAGATTTTTACAACCGATAACAATCGCCTGTGCATTTGTACAGTTGAAGATGGGAGTTACATGCAGGGCTGCCAAGAGAAACTAAGGGCCCCTTCCCTGTTACTTAATGCACAATTTAAGAGAAAAATTTAAACATTACTGTGCTTACAACTGTAAAAGTGTTCTGTACATATAGCATAACTTCTTATAAATTATTGTTTTAACAGTAGACTTGTAATTTTGGTAAAATCAGAGTACACCAAAACATTAAAAAAAAAATCTTGAAACCCGGCCCCTCTAGTTTCAGGCCCTGGGGATTTTGCCCCCTGTCCCTCCCTTTCGATGGCCATGTTTACATGTATTAATTACAATTTTCTGTATAGATCAGCACCCCTGGTAAATGTGACTGACATGCAGATGCTATTCATTAGACTCCTTCATAGCAATGTTTACTCTCAACATGAGTTGGAAGTATACATACTGCAGGATGGTAGTTCTGATGCCTGCCCTTACATGCAGGGGCGGTAGCCAGGGGGGTGTTTTAGGGGTTCAACCCCCCCCCTTCCCTCCTTAGGACCCAATCTTTAATTAAATTCTTATTCATCACTCAAACAAATTTCATATTAAAATTAATAAAATTTTTACCATTACAATATTTAAATTTAAGTACCGAAAACTGCTAAAATAGCACTATTTTACACCTTAAAATCCAAATTTTCCCGGGGGAGGACCCCCCACTTTAATAAGGGGGGGGCATGCTTCTTAATACCCCCCATACACAAATCCTGGCTACGCCACTGCTTACCTGCTTACATGCAATGTGTGTGTGCGTGCGTGCGTGCAGGGTGACCAGACCATAGACGTCAGCAAGACCTTCCCGTCGTTCCCGTACATCATCAACTTCTGCAACCTGACCCAGGTGCGCACCAACACGGGGTACGTGAGGTCGGTGCGACGCGTGCAGCAGGCTCCTTATCCGTGGGTCAAGGTGGGCCCGGACGACCTCGGCTCAGTGGTGGGTGAGTCAAGTGCGAGGGGTTCAGGGTTCGAGTCCCGGGTAAGGCATGGGTGTTAATTTACAGTAAGAGATTTGTTTGCTACGATATGATAAAGATTGGAATGATTTAGTTCTGGTTGTGGGCGAAAGCCGTTAACCATACAAACAATTAAAAAAAAAAAAAAAAAAAGTGGGTGAGTCAACTGTACTTCTGCATCAGGCGGGAGGTAGCTGAGTAGAAACCTGCAGCCGTTAAGTTAGCGTCAGATTGGTAACATTATGTTTGTTTATTTGTATTTCCTACTGTATGACCACCTTCAACTATATACAGTTGAGGGTTTTGTGGACATATGTTAAGTTACAAAATATACAAATACTATTTTTATGCAAATTAAAGAATAGACAGATTATACAAAATTCAATTATTACATAAATACATATTTACTGTTTGGTTATTTCTGATCCATATTATTATAAAATGTTAAGACTTTTCAAAGTATGTGTTGTTATGAAATGGTTTTAAGGACTGCAAACTGGAAAGCAATAACTGTGTATATGTATTTTATCCTAATGTATGGGAGTATCAAATGTATTGCAAATGTACGGGTGTAGCACAGTAATAAGTTAGAGGACACTGGTTCAAATGTCAGTCAAGCCATCTTGATTTGTTTTATTTTATCTGGTTTCTAAAAAAATCTTAAGGAAAATTCTGGGGAGAATTCTTGCTGTAACATGAACTTATAAGGTTTTTGTTCGATATTAAAGCATTGAATTGTTTCGGTAGGCCGCAGAGCAGTTCCGTCATCGAACAAGGTAGGGTCGCAGAACCAGAAGCCTGAGTCGAGTGTTTCCAAGAAGTCTGCTGCGGCATCTTCAAGTTCAGCAACGGCCACCAAGAAAACACCAAAGAAGAAGACCTCGTCTGAAGGCCACGGGAATATTGCTCGCACCATCCTTAGCAATCTTAACATATTTAGTAAGTGTTGGCCTATGGAGGGTTGTTCATAATAATTGTGTATTTTAAGCATAAAATTTATTTATTTTATTCATGTTAATATTTGGAAAAAATAATTTTTGAAATTTTTTTAAAAACATTTTATGCAATAATTTTTTTTAGAAATTTTGACATAACCTCTTGTGAAAAAGTTTTATTTGATATTTAACATCATATACATGTTGACCTATTTCTTTGGATTTACATTTTAAGTTTTGATTTAAAAAAATGCTATCATAGAAATCATGTGATATGGTACTAGTATTAAATATGCATTGTTACGGATGCAGACAGAATCGCAATGCGCGTCAGGTTCGGAGCTGGCTGGCGGCCCTGCACAGTCACCGACGTCATGCGCTGTTCATTGACGTAAGGCATGCGTGTGCCTGGCCGGATTACAAGGGTCCTCTCTACCCACCCCTTTCCTCTCCCCGTGCACTGTCCCTCCTCGGGCTATTGTCACCTTTTGTGGCCTGGGAATTCCAGGCTTACAGAGACAGCCGCGAGGTTTGGCGTGAAATATCTTTGTTATTCTGGGTGTTTCGGGTGTTGGGTCGGCCCGGGATGATGTGACACGCCACAGTCACTCTCGTCCCTTCGAGAAGGGTATATAAGCGACAACGCCGGCCTCCGCGAGAGTTCCAAGAGTTCGGAGAGTTCTGCGAGTGAAGGGAAGTGCAACATTGGCGAAGGGGGGGTGAGACCCCCTCGAGAGCAGTGCGATAAGGAGCGACGGGACCGTGAGAGTCCGACTGAGTGGCGCGTGGTAAAGGGCGAATCACTGTCGAACCTAGCTCCAGTGAGGAGTGCGATCTTTGAAACTTGACAGACATTGAGTAACTTGCGAATAAACATTTTTAAGTGCAAGTGATTGGTGATCAGACATTTTTAAGTACAATTAATTATTAGTAATGTAACTATTAGTAATTAATCAAACTGTAATAAAAGTTAATTGGGTATCCCTTATAAACCCAGTTCCCCACATTATACTCGTAACAGTATTTTAATTTGCTTAAACATTATTAAAACAATAAAAAACATCTGCAATTTCACCAGTAATTGCATGATTGATAATATTTAATTTAATTAATTTTAAAGTAAATTTAAGCAAATTATTGGAGGTAACTGCAATTTTAAGTAATTATTTGGATTGCCATGCCAAAATTATACGTTTAAAATCAGTCATGAACACTCACACATACATATACATATGGTTCTATTATACAGTTTAAAATTAAATGCATCATGATGCCTATCATTTTGTATTTTATAATATTGGTTAGTTTTGTTTGGCACTAGGCACACGCACACACATATGCATGCACTCGTGCAATATGTCACCATTTTGTGTAGGACAATTTTGCCTACAGAACCTGCCATTCGGGGCACGGCCTCGGGAGTGGTGGGTGATTGTGTGGGTGGTTGCAGGCAGCAAGCCGAGCCACGCGGCCAGCAGTCCTCCCACCACCATCCTCACCACCACCGTCACCAAGACCACCACCACGAAGGTGGTGCAGGGTGGCTCCGGGAGCGACTCCGTCCTGGACGCGGACTCGAGCAGCACCAAGAGCGGGCGTCGTCCCAGCGTCGACACCGTCTCCACCTACCTCAGCCACGAGTCCAAGGACAGCGAGCATCGCACCTCCCAGGTACACTCCTCGCCGGACCACTTGCGGGGTGAGCACTGAGCAGGCCCCGGGCATCACCCTTCCTTTACCGATCACCCCGAAACATAACATTTTACAATTTCAAGCTTATTTACTATCATTTTTATTTAAACAGAACATTATACAACTAAATAATACTAAGGTTTTTGAAACAACGGCTGTTTGCCTTTTTTTTTTAATACACCAATCCCTCACTTAGTACGACTAATGCGTTTCTAAAAATGTCCTTGTTATCCAAAATCGTGTATTCTGAAGCACTGGTCTCCATAAATACCAAGGCTAATTTACTTATTGTGTTCCAAAATGTGTAGGGAAATATTCTTCACGTAATATAAGTGGGTAGAAGAGCAATCAATGATAAATATGTTGCACCATTTATCTATGTTAAGCCTACCGTCGAATACTTTGTATGACATTCGACACCGTGTAACGGGAGATAGTTATCATCAATTGGCTGGTTGACTTGCCCACCTGGGTGTGACCTACAACTCACGTTGTGTACCTTTCCTCGAACTTTCCAAACCATCTTTTACTGGCAATGAAAATGATATTACTGTCTGAATATTTACATTTTCTTTTTCAAAATTTAAAGTGCTTATTCTTGTATCACCGCTTGGCTCACATCAATTCTTTCAGGCCCGTGATTTTTTTTTCATTGCACTATTCATTTAACAACCTTTTCCATGTGAATCATCTGTTAATTTCTGTTTTTTCCAGTTAATAATGTTTAATATTTTCCCACTAGTACAACCGACAGCATCAGAGGGTGTGAGGCTGCCCTTTCATGCCCCCCCCCCCCCCCATATTTATGACCTATCGAATTCATAATTTTCTAACAAGACAAAGGAGAAGACTGCTCTTTTTTATACCCTTTTATTTTTTGCGGAGAAAAAAAGAGGCGGCAAGCTACTCTTTGACAGTTCAGTCTATAAAAACTAGCAGGCAGGCAGTTTACCACAAGGCTGGAGGAATATAAAATGTGCTCTTATAAATACCAGCGATGGCTTCAGTTTTGTCACGGCACGTTCAGTGAGAAATCTCTTTCAAAAACAGTAATGATTGGGCACAGTGGCATCATGAACATCTGTCAAGATAGACAAGTTAATTGTGTGGGTGCCATTTCACGGGACATTTACAAAGGAGAGGCAGAGGGCAAACCGTCAGCACTGCCATATGGCCTCACGCACATGCACACACACTCTTGCTCTCTCTCTCTGTCTCTCTGGCTGGTTTATTTTTAGATTTTCCTCTCCCTCGCATCGCAGCAGACGCTTCACTTTCTGGCGGTCGGGTGGTGGACACAGCACTGCACTGTTCACGATACTTCATGGTACTGCTGAGATATTTTGATTAAACAGTTTATACTTACTCGTGGAGTTTATTTATTAAAATGAACATAGGTAAGTTATTTATGCACATATTCAACCACACAGTGCAATATTATTTTTTTGTAACCCATAATACGCATATGGCTCGCAGTACATATTTTTACATGAAAAATCTACTTAAAATAAGCGACTCATACGCGGTAAATATGGTATGTAAAAATCGTCATTAATGCGCTGTAGCACACGTCACTTAGAATTTTTTTTTATCATTATAAATTAAGGGACACTTCTCAAATTTTTACAGAAAACCTCCCTTGCATTTGTTGTTCTGTCACTAATATTTTCAGCAAACATTTATAAAGTGTAATATTTTTGGTACAAAATATTGCACCATGATAATTACAAACACCTGTTCATTTTTCTATTCTTTTATGCCCAAGGCCATCATTGGCTTGTGATTTGCCATCAGATTTTTCAGAAAGAGCTGTCCTGAAACATACCATGTGCATTTGTTTACAAATTTTATTTAAAAAAATTGGTTGTCTGTAAAGTCGGTTTACGGACGATAGTTTAACGTGACAACGTCATAACAAAACATTGATGAAATGATTGCATACTTTAATGAATAAAATTGAATCACTTTTATTGAATTATCACTATTTTGAAAGAATACAAAGAAGGAGTGAAATGAAATCTACAATTTCATTGATAAATTTACTTTTATTTGCACTCATTAATTCAAATATGTTTATTACTTTAACGAAGCGATTATTTTAACTATAACTTTTATACATGTTTGCTATTTAACTTCTTCCTATCTGTGTTATTCTGTTAAGGATAGTACGATGATAGGAAAAGTAGGAAAGTGTTTCAAGTTTAATGTGCCTCGAAAAAGTCAAATTGATGGTTGTTCCAATCGAGTGGAAAAGAGATAGATGCGGCGCAAGCGTTCAATGAGCGTAACGGGACACAGCGTAATGGGACAATGTGCATAACGGGACACTTTCGTGCGTGCAGCCGGCGTTCATCGATTTATTAGACATCACGTCAATAATTGTTAAAAATATTTATTTGATGCAAAACATGTTCAGTAGCTTTAGTTATGAAATATGAAACTTATTTCTGTGTTGAACCTTGTTCATACAGTAAGCCAGTATGATAACTTCGACAAGGTGCCGCACAGCAGACAGTGGTGTGTGACCGTGCGGTGGTGCTTGCGGCAGGGGGACCTGCTGGACTGCAGCCACAGCAGCGAGGACGTGTCGGAGGGGGGCCGGCCCCCGGGCGCCGGCTCCATCGTGGGCGTGGACGAGGCCAGCGACGGCATCTCCCGGTTCGTGCGGGCGGTGGAGCCGGGCCGCTGGGCCCGCGCCAACTGCCCCGTGTGCCTGTGCGACCTGGCGGGGGCGGAGATCGTGGTGGCGCTGGCCCGCTGCCTGCACCAGCTGCACCTGGACTGCCTCAACCTGCTGCTCACCAGCCTGCCGCCCGGCAACAAGGTCTGCTTCACCTTCCCAGGTGTTGCTGCTGTGCAAATTCAATGTTATAGCGCAATGACTGAGTGTACTGTATATGATAATGATTATAGATGCCATTATAATACATTAATTTAACGGTGAGGCTACTACACCATACTACTACTCACTGCCATGATAAAAAATATGATGACTGACTTCTGGCTGGAAGTTCAGGGCTGCCAACTATTGGCAGAGGATGCTGGATAAACGGTTGCCACTACACAGCAGCGCGGGAAATACAAACTTGAAGTATTCAGAGACTTCTCAGAAGCACTGATTAGGTTGAGGTCTAATCAATGTTACTAACACAAAATTACACACACTAATACACAGTCTGAACATTCAAACATGAGAATTTTTAGGCAGTGCAGTCCATCCGCTTCGAATGTAAATCTCGGTTCAGAAGTTTTCAAGGGACTTAAATCTGTTATTAAAAAATTTCATTTGCATTATATTTATAGGTCATGTGAAAAATGGTTTAAACTTATTATAGGGCCTGCCTAGTTAGTCGCTGGTGCTTTTAGTGCGGTATCGCCTTTAAACGCGAGGCTTGTCTTGTGCACAGGGAAACAGTGATATTTGAACTGTAACGGTAACATTTTACGGCAGAGAAATGAAGATAAAGGAATAATATAAGTCCCTTGAGTGCTTTCAAGTATCTTTACCAAGTGTTTCATGCCTTAAAATTATTGTAAAAAAAAGGTTTTAGCAATTGTCACACTCCTAAAAATACTGTTGGAAAACTAAATCGAGAAACAGTACTACTCATCCGACCTTAGAAAAATCTTGAATACTGTTCGTAAACACACCACTCACATATCTTGAGCAGTTTTTAAATTGTGATTTTTTTTAAGCTCTGCACATCAAATGTGTACCCAGGTAGGCAGGGGCCTTGAGCAGGAAAGTGTATTATTTGGGAACTCCTTAAAAGGAGTATTTGCGCTGCAGTATTAGTGCTCATCCTTACTGCTCACTGTAGCAAATCAATCATTATATCTTTACTTTTATAAGGAGCTTATAAGTGTCTTCGCGAATTATCTCTGTCACATATTTACTTTTTTTTCTCTTCTTCCATATTTATTTATTCTGTATGAAAATTTATCGTACTGAAATTTTTTAGAAAATTATTTAAATGTAGAAAATAATATGCAAAATAATTATTTACTAAATAAACAGTGGATAAATAAAAAATGGGATTAAACTCGTTAAAGAAAACAGGTTCATTGTGTAGCAGAATTAAAAATCACAGGGTGGTTATGAAATTGGCTAAAAATCATTTTTGATTTTAATAGATCCCATCAGAATAATGCATACTTAACATGTCTAATATTATCTGCTTTAATCCCTCAATTTAATTTTGTAATCTTTTTTTATTTTCATAACTTTGCTGTTAGAACTCATATTTATAAAATCATTTACATAAAGGAAATTTTTTTTTGTCACATTAACATGTCTGTGAGCCAAAGGAGAAACAAGCGAATTTTTTCGCAATCAAAACTAGACTAAGGATGTAAGCTTTTGTTACAGGACAAAGTACTGTGATACATCCTTCCTCACTTGTGTGTGGTGTTTGTTGCAGTTATACATCCAGTGTCCGATATGCAAGACTATTTACGGGGAGAAAACGGGCAACCAGCCTAAAGAAGGCACAATGAAGTGGACCGTATTGAACTACTCGTTGCCAGGCTATCATGGTGCTCGAACACTTCAGATAACGTACAAGTGAGTGTGCTATTTTACTGCCATAACAAATCCTCAATAATCTATCTATATGTACAACATTTACAATCATAGATGATTAATTGGAAATTTTGATTTAGATTCATATATACATATTGTAAAACTAAGCTACTACATGAGTCGATATCCTTGTAATAAGAAAGCTTAATAATAGGTGACTAATTCTAAAATACTTATTAAAGAATGTTATTTGATTTCAAGTTGTCTCAAAAATTACTACAGCTTACATATACAGTGAAACCTCATTAATACAAACCTGAAGGGGAGTAAAATATTTCAGTTTGTAATAACGAGGTTCATATTAATGAGGTTCTTGACCAATAGGTAGAATAAGAACTCGATAAGAAATATTGAATTCCTACATGTCAGAGCACTAAAAATGTGGAATATTATTATTGTAATAGAAGCCAGATATTGACATGCACACTAACAAAATACACTTAGAAGCAATTTTAATAGTTTTAATAAAATACACTACAGTGAAACCTCATTAATACAAACCTGAAGGGGAGTAAAATATTTCAGTTTGTAATAACGAGGTTCATATTAATGAGGTTCTTGACCAATAGGTAGAATAAGAACTCGATAAGAAATATTGAATTCCTACATGTCAGAGCACTAAAAATGTGGAATATTATTATTGTAATAGAAGCCAGATATTGACATGCACACTAACAAAATACACTTAGAAGCAATTTTAATAGTTTTAATAAAATACACTATAACAGACTGATAATTAGTATACATATACATATGTATGTATTCTTATTTAATATGTTTCCAAAGTTTTGACCAAAATGATTAACATTTACCGTACAGTTAATTGCTGTTGAGTGTATAACAATTCTTATGCAAAGTATGCAAGATATATTTACATAGGTTTAAAAAACTTATTAATTTTTTTCTGGACACACTTATCTCTGTAAATATCATTTACAGCAGAACATATCTTCTCAAATCCTGCAATCAAGTCAATTGGCACATCACTTGCAGCAAGTACATTTTCCAGTGTACGCAAAGCACTGATTTTGTCACTTTTGCTTGGAAGTTTATGCACTACCTCACCATTGTCGTCATCACCATCATTATCTTGACTTGTACCACCCTCACAAAGTGACTGTACAGCATCAGCCCTTGGTGTTTCCTGTAATCCTCGTGAACCAACAAGATCTTCTGCAGTTAATCTTGCACTGGTGTACACACTGTCATCAATATGAACAAACTCATTGAAGTCATTATCAACTTGCACATGTTCTTTTAACTCTTGCCAATCCTCTAAAGGTTGATCACAGTCAGGTTCTTCAACAGTTTGCTGGCCAAAACCACTTTTTGCAAAGCAATGCACAATTGTCTTTTGGCTGATGCTGTCCCATGACATGGCTATACTGCGGATAGCATCCAAAACTGACCATCTAGGAAGCTCAGTCTTTCCTTTTTCACACTGCCTGATAAGGTATTTCACCAAGCGCTGTCTGTAGTTTCTTTTGAAGCACTGTATTATACCTTGGTCGAGTGGTTGTGTCACACTTAATGTATTTGGTAGCAAGAAGAGTAAGGTAATGTTTTCCAACTTCATACCATGAGCAGTATGTGCAGCACAGTTGTCCAACAATAACAAAATTTTGCGATTTAGAGTCGCCATTTTCCTGTCCAATTTTAACAACCACAACTGGAAAATTTTTGTGGTGACCCAAGCCTTACTGTTTGCCTCGTAATCTACTGGCAGGTTTTTTGCTGCAACATCTTTGAAACATCTTGGCTTGGCAGACTTGCCAATAACCAAGGGTCGAAGTTTAGTACTGCCATCTTGATTACAACATAGTAAAACTGTAAGACTAACTTTACTGTGTTTACCGCCATGGCAGTTTTCACCTTTTACGGTTAGAGTTTTATTGGGCAACAGATTGTAAAAAAGCCCTGTTTCATCCATATTAAACACATCATGTGGTGCAAATTTACTTACGATGGTCTGTACTGACTGAAGCCAGTCACTCGTTGCTGTTTGGTCGACAGCTGCAGATTCGCCACAAATGGTTTTTGTGGCCAAATTATGCCTATCTTTGAAGCGTTGAAGCCATCTGTTGCTGCAATGGAAATCATCAATTCTGAGTCGCAGTGCCAACTGATCAGCCATTTCTTGGATAATAGGCCCGGAAATTGGAACTCTGGCGGCGCGCATCTGATGAAACCACTCCAGCAGTTTGGCCTCTAATTCGGAATGTTTACCGACGCACATCCTTTTCTTAGTTTGATTACTACCTTTCCTGACCGCTTCTTCTATTTTATCTGCTTGCTTTAGAATTGTACTTAAGGTTGATTTTGATATACCAAACTCTTCAGAAAGTTCTGTTTTCGTTTTTTCACCCTGACGAACTGAATTTACTATCTTAATTTTCGTCTTCAATGCAATTTCCTTGCCTTTACGTTTTGCCTCCATTTTTATGTGTGTACGTACAAATTCTAAAGTTTAATAAAATTCTCACGAGATAATTCACTTAAACTTTCATTACAACGTACACAAATATTAAACGGGTTAGGCGTAATATATATTTTGATTTTATTGTTCCGGCACAGATTCATGTATACAAAGGAAGTACAAAATTGAACGTAAATACAATCCCACGTGAAGTTCGATATATTGAATATTGTACAAACGCGAGTGATTTCTGAACATATTGAACACACGAACGAGTGATTTTGAAAACATAAGAGTTAAAAACACACTTCGGACACATAGGCGGGGCCGTATCTTTGTGGTAATCTTTGGTTCGTATTAAACGGTAAACATGACTGTTTGTTTATACGGAAAGGAATTGTTATTGTTCGCTATCCATAATAACGAGAATTTCGTATTAACCAAACAAATCTTCATTGTGTTTAATGGGCATATTTCACGGGGAAATAGTAATAGGTAATATTAACGAGTCGTTTGTAATAAGCGGGATAATATTAACGAGGTTTCACTGTATTGGAAACATTGCATCAAACACAATTATTCCTAGAATAAGAGCTGTTGCAAAGTTTGCTATGGAAAAAAAAAATTATAAATTTGTTTTATCATTATTTATATTTTATTTGCAAACAATAGCTTTATGCTAATTTTTTTCATTAGTCCATATGTTTTCAAAATTTGATAGCTATACCAATAGACTTACAAAGCATTTATTTTAGTTCAAGTATAACTGCAGTCACAAATGGTTTTAACAGGTGTGTAGATGTAAGCTTGGATACCTTCCTGTTTGTATGCAATAACAATAACTTTTGCCAACTGCTCGTGGTCATCTGCTAGTAACTTGTTTTCTGTCATGATTTTAGTCATTCACTGGTTTTTTTAACTTATGTTTTGTTGCTATAATTTGACAACAGTGAAACACTGTTCTGTCTAGTGCAAAATGTAACACTGAATCATTATATTGATGTACATATTTCTCACTTTTGTTTTTATCATATATGTAATGTGCTGAGATACAATTATAATTGGAACAACATTGTTTTAAAATAAAATTATGTATATTATATTAAAAAAAAAATTTTTTCAGCAGTTAATTAAAAGAAACTATTATGTGCCAGGTATATAGCCTACTGATGCATGGTGCCTTGAATTTTCTAACATTTTCAACATTAATTTTTATTGGTTTGTGTCTGGATGTATTTTATCTCTCTGCATCAAAACTCACCTCCCACCAATGCAATAATTGGTGTTTGGTTCTCAACAAGGTGCCTTCCAGATTTTTCCCCAATTGAGGCGGTCTACGTAAAACGGGCGTATAAGCAAAAATGATGTTTTGAGAAAACACAAAAAGAATATGTCATTGCTTTCTCCTGTTGTCATAGTAATCATTATTCCTGTAATTTAAATTTAATATAGATACTAGATCTATATGAAAACACAGTCAATGAGTTTAAAACAAATCAAACGAATGTGTTTTTTTTAATAAATAAAAAATGTTTGCCATGTTATACGCCCTTTTTAGCCAGAACACCAGCTGACATCACCTCACAAAAACAGGTGTACCAACTTCAATTTTCAAGATATTGCGATGAAACTTGCACCACTGAATTCTACACGAAATGGCGGATCAAATAAAGCGATCTGCGTAAAAAGGGCGTATGGACCCATACGCCCGTTTTACGTAGACCGCCTCAATTGTGGAAAGATGGGAGACGTTGTGGGTTTTCTCAAGGTGCTCTAGTTTCCCCACCTAGTCATATCATCAATACTCCATTAGCATCTCATCACCATTCATAGCCTCGAACGACAACCTCAATTTCGACGAGATGTTTGGCTCAACCCACACTGATGGTGTTTGCAATGAGTAGAGAGGATGAAAAATCGTTTTAACGATATAGCCGCGAATAAATGCGACAAACCCGTTTACCAGCGATAAAATGCGATAAACTAACAAACTTGCGAATTTGCGCTACATACTAAACTACCATTGTGTTATTTTGAGCTAGGTACTGGACTTTTTTTCCCGTCAGAGCACATGTTTTGTTTCCAAGCGGCAACCGGCAAGGCAAGGCTTTTGTGTGTTTGCGTGTGTGTGCGTGTGTGTGTGTGCGTGCATGTGTGCGTGCTGCAATAAGCCAGCGGAAGTCTTCAAGGCCAACCAGTACAGTCTGCAACTTAAGTGCTGTAAACACAACTCGTGTCCCGGGCGATGTGTACAATAAATTAGCGTACCGTATCTCTTTGCCTGTCACTCACGGTCACGGCCGCTTCTATTTCTGGATATTTTCCTTGTTTCATCCTTCGAAATGCTCGCTTATCTTTCCGCGCCTTCTGGAGTTATGTTTGGCTGCACCAGTCAGTACTTGACATTGGTTGCTGCTGTATCTTATTTTCTCGCTGCCACTTTTTTTCCGTTTCATTCAGCATACTTCACAGCTTTCTGTTTGAACTCAGCCGTGTAACTTTTTATTTTCCTCATAAACACTACCCGGTAACTGTACTTCCCTTCCCCCCTCGCATTCCTTACGAGCAAAAAAAAAAAGGTCTCTCCCACCCCTCATCTTCCATCATTCAACATGCCACCCTCAAACTTCCCTTCCCCCCTCGTATTCCTTACGAGCAAAAAAAAAAAAAAAAAGTCTCTCACACCCCTCGCCATCCATCATTCAACAAGCCACCCTCCGCCTCTCCACCCTCCTCCCGTCGTGGGTCACAACAAACCACCCACGTTCATTGGACAAGGAGGACAAGGATGACTGAGAATACCATTGAAACATGTTCAATGCTTTCATTTAATCATTAATTATCATGAACATGATGTGTAATTTTTTTAGTGTGTCAAATTTCTCTGCTACAGTATGTTGTGACTAGTGGTTAGAAACAAAAATTTGTATGATTGATTGTCCCATGTAGCTGTATTTGTTATTTGTATTTTGATTCAATTCTTTATTAGTTTATTACTATATGTAATTACAATGTCAGTATTGTTCTATTATATTCCTATATTTTTAAAAAAGCATTTTTTGAACATCACACACTACTGGACTTAAAAAAAATTATAAACGCTAATAAATGCTACAGAACAAAAAATAAATGCTATAAAGTAGCTTTTTAAATGCTATTTTTCATCTTCTCTAGCAATGAGACAACTCATACATGTGTGAAAGTAGGTGTGAGCGTGAGGCAGCCTTTAAGCGAGTGTGAGTACGTGTCTGTGCGCGGACTGCCGGCAGCTTCGCGTCGGGGATCCAGGGCCCGGAGCACCCCAGCCCGGGCCGGCCCTACTACGCGGTGGGCTTCCCGCGGACGTGCTACCTGCCCGACACGGAGAAGGGGCGGCGCGTGCTGAAGCTGCTGGGAGTGGCGTTCCAGCGCCGCCTGGTATTCACGGTGGGGCGGAGCGTGACGACGGGGCGCGAGGACGTGGTCACGTGGAACGAGATCCACCACAAGACGGAGCCCGGGACCAGCCACGGGGGCCACGGCTACCCCGACCCGGGCTACCTGGACAACTGCCTGGCCGAGCTGGCGGCCCACGGGGTGACGGAGGGCGACCTGGGCGGGGTCTACCAGGAGCTGTGCTAGCGGGTGAGCCTGCGAGCATGTCCGTAGCTCAGTCTGACGCAACCAGTCACCGGCTGGTAGAATGAAAGCTCTTGAATGTGGTACGTTCTGTTTGCCAGATAATTAGACTTCAATATAGTTTTAATGTATTTACCGAATGTGAAAATGGCGAACTGTGAGATTTAACCTTCTAGGAAACAGGAAACTCTGTACTGAAATTTAAACGGATGGTAACGATAAACTCTGAGCGAACTAAAAATGCTGGCAGCGCGATGACGTGAATTGGCGGCCAAGGTCGACAGCCGGAACGGACCCGGAAAAAATCTTGAACGCGAGTGGCTGGATGGGTGCTGGATCACAAGAAAGAGCCAAACCGTAGACTGCTGGACTTAAGACCCTCACGCAGTCACAACTTGGAGAACACATTTTGGGCGGAAAACCCCTTTTGTGCCGCTTTGATGTTGCTCTGGTACAGCTTCTTTGGACATTACAAGATAGTGATGATTTTCTTTCTTTATGTGTCTTTCTATCAATACCAGGCTGTGAGTTGTGAAAATGTGTGATTCTGTTTATTTTTCACGTAATAATTAGCAAACACTTTTTTTCTTCTTTTTCTTTTCTCGTCTTTTCCTCTCATGTGAAATGTATCTTTCAAATCCTGTAAATCAAGTTTGCTCCTTGGGATACAGTAGTTGTGTGTAAGGTGGTCTCTTGAGGTTCTACTTTTACCCCAGATTGCAATTTGTTACTTAGCTATTTTGTGTGACTTTCTCAGATAGTCATTAAGAGACTGGTCAAGCTTAGGTAGTCTCTCATTTTATCACACTGTGACTCGCCTTATACACAAGTATTTAAGCTGCACAATATTTACTTTTCCCATCTGTAATATTATCACAGAGAACAAAATGTGATCAACCGAAATGCAGTATAGCATATAGGTAATTATCTCGCTGTTCAGTGAAGCAACTTGAACCATGAAACAATTATGTGTAACTTTTTAAAACTATCATTATAATTTTAGTAACATACTAACCTTTTTCCCCACCTGATATGTATTAAGTTTTTGTAAGTGTTCATTAAAATCATTTTTGTCAACATGTAAAAACATTTACATCCATTCAGCCATGTTTTTCTGAATTAATTTTGACCTCTTTATTGTTGTTAGTCAGTAGTCACTACAAAGTAAAACATAATTATTTTCTGAAATACAGCTGTTTTATTTTTGCAGGTTTCAAGTTTGAAGTGGAACGTACAAATTATCTTGCCATTATGTGCCAATATCAAGTATATCTAGTGTGTGTTTATGTTTAAAAATTTTTATTTATATATCTATAGTGTGTACTTGATGAAGATGATTAGTTAGCTCATTAAATTATAGCCTTTAATATACATATATTATATATTCTTTATTGTGTCTATGTGTTATAAATAGGTATTTAATGTAGATATTAATTTCATATCTGTCTCTCATATTGAGACACACATAATTTTGTTAATAGTAGAGCTGGGTGGAATCCCAATTGTTCAAGGAAAATCAGAAATGTATCAATCCCAAAATGTTGGGCGGGAAATTACTTATTCCATTTCCCGATTTTATTGTGATAGTATACGTAGTCATGTGCCAAAATATGTACTCAACAAATTTTTTTCCTGCACTTTAACGTACCGTATTTACTCGCATAATGTCCGCAGTAATTTGACTACATTTTTGACAAAAAAATGGGGTGCGGACATTATGAGGTGAAGTCCGAAAAAAAAAATTTTTCCTCAAAATTTTACATGTTTTATGTAGAGTAAAAAAATTGTTCTCTCATAATTAGTTTATTAGTACCCTGATGTTGAAAAATATGAACGGCGGCACACTACTTCGCAGAGCGCTGGTGACTGGCGACCCTCCGCAGCGGACTTGAGAAATGTGACAGGTGACGAGATAATTGGGTGCCGGCGATTAGTGGAAGACGCCACTCATTTTTTTTTCTTCTCGCACTCGCGTGTGCACTCTTACGTTCAGAAGCCGTAGCCAGCCTACACAAAATAAACGCTTTGCGTGAAAAGATATTTTTTTAATCTTTCATTGAGATAACCACTAACGGCACAGGGCAGATGTCTAATGTCTGCATTAGCCAGCGCCGGCGAGCCTCCCTCCATGTCCCTTGCCCACTGTGTGTATAAAAGAAGTTACCGGCAGACAGTGCAAGCGAGTCCCCTCCTGCCCTGCTTGACTGAAGCGGGGGAAGGAGTGCAGAGCGTGGGAAAGGCTGAGCAGGAATTTTTTTTACAAAAACAAAGCAGAGCCTTGTCTTCCTGACATGTAAAAATTTATGTATGTCCATTCTGTTACAGCTGACGTTTTCTTTACGTTGCGTATCATATCTTACTTTGTGACGTAGTGTGAGTTGCAGCTGCTTTGTCCGCGCGTCTGCGCGCGGGACGTGTACTGGCTTGTGCTATATATAGCCCATCCCCTTGCAACTCGCGTGACGTCGCAGGCAGCTGCGCAGTAGAGTGCGAGTTTCTGAGTACGAACGATTTCACCACGCTACAAACCCTCTCAGCGACCGCTCCGGAGAAATGAAAAATTCAAGGTCAAAGCATTGTTGACAGCGTCGGTAAATTTCCATCCCGTTACTGTGCCTTTCAGAGGTGGCCAAGGTTGCTTTGTCTAGTGCGGACTTTATGCGGATTTTTAAAAATTCCATTTCAAGTATTTAAAAAGAAATGTGCGGACATTATGCAATGGCGGACATTATGCGATTAAATACGGTAACTTAATGCATGTATGCAATGGAAAAACACCATTTTAAGCAAAAAGAACTCAAAAATTTTAATGGTGACATAAAAACAATAACAGACACGATCATAAACGAGCACTTTATTCAGCCTTTGAAACATATAACAAATAATCAATCTTAGTTATTTCAATACTGTCACGAAACAGTAGCAGAAAAAATTGTGTCCACAATTGAAAATACAGACACAATAAAATCATCAGATGACTGAAAGAAAGTAATGGTCTATTAACAGGGGCGTAGGAACCGGGGGGGACAGGGGGGACGTGTCCCCCTGAACTTTTTGGGTGGAGGGGACTGTCCCCCCCAACTTTCTAGACCGTGATATTTTTATTTTATAATATTATTCTGCCCAACTTTATTTGTAATTTCTTCACGCATCATATTTTATTTTAAGGAAACAATAATAATTTTTTAACATCGATGTATCCAATGGTTAGATACAAAAACTACTTAAAAAGTGCTATTTTGCACTTTTAAAATCAAAATTTTCCGGTGGAGGACCCCCGGGGAATGGGTTTACATGACATCAAAATCATTATTTGTCCCCCCCAACTTTATGAACACAGCTACGCCAATGTATATTAAACCACTTTATATTAATTAGCAACTACTTTTGATGAGAAAATAAATAAATATATAACATTAGTGTGTCATACTAAAATAATTAAAATTTAATATTTTCTAATCCCACAAATAGCACTAATAAGATGACTAATCATTTATATATAATAAAAAATTATTTATTTTGTATCATTTACCGGTATTTGGAAGAAAAAAAATTGTATACTACAATAGACAAAATGTACGAAAACACAGGAACTGTTACGCTGTGGATAAAATGTGAACATGTTAGTTGAAACAATGTTTAAATTTATAATAACTATAAATCTACAACCATTTACCTTTACCTCAGACCCTATTGACGTTGCAACTCAAGACTTGAAAGTAAAGTAAAGAGTAAACCAATTTAAATGTAAATTAAAGTCCCAGATTATAGTGGATGTTTGGTTGTAAATGTGTTTTTAATAAAGCTGAGTAGCTATGTGGCCAATGCAAAAAACTAAAACGATTGAATAGCTTTAGTTAATAAAAGTGTAAATATGAGCTAATTTTGTCACTATGTCGCATATGAGGCTTTGTGTTTTGATTTCTGTCTTATCATAAAATTAAATGAATGAAGCCTTTTGTGGTATTTTGCGGCTCATGAATATTACCGGCCTCTATCAATTTATAATCTCTAGATTTGGATGTACAAAATATAAATGACTCAATTATTCTTCATGAAAGTATATAATATTTTGGGAATTGGTAACTTCAGATAATTCCCAAACCCGTTTTGTTTCCAGTTGGAAATTTCTTTTACCCGCCTGTAATTTTCCACACCAAAATTATTCATCCCACCCAGCTCTAGACAATAGATAGACATTGTGTGAGAAAAACGATTTAATCATTCAGTGATTGATTCCATCTGGCTGTTGATCTTTTTAGTTAAATTTAAAAAAAAAAATCTAATTTAATTAAATTATGATTTATGCAATTCATAATAATAAAAGAATAGGGAGGAGACCTCATAAATAATCCATGTACATGTTTTATTTAGTATTATTTGATTTTAATAATTTATTAAAAGTACGCGTATTATATTACCTGTCATAAGGAAGAAGTTTTTAATTGTTTGCTGTGTTAGTATTTTACAAAAATTCATAAATTTTGCAGTCCATTATTTTTATAGCATTTTAAAAATTGTGTGATTGTGAAAATGATATTCTGTGTTATGCAAGTGATTTTTTGACATCCATTAAAAATGTCTATTAGAAATTTTAAACTTCTCTAGTTTGTTCTATAATTTGCTAAACAATAAAACTTATTTTGATTTAAAATCTGTGGCTTACATCAGTCCTGTCTTGTGTGGGTTTTTTTTTTCCTTTAATTGGTTAGAAAATCTTTAGCTCAATTTTCCATAGCATGTTTATGAACAACAATGCAAGGTTTTATTAATTTTTAACTACAGATTTTATTCCCATTAAAATAATATAATGTATTATTTATATAGTTAAATAATATATTATCATATTATGTATTTTTAAATAATATTTAACTTTAAGTAAGTGGCATTTTAATTTTATGCGAAGGTACAAAAATCAGTGTGAATTAATCTTTTTCGTTTACTTTTACTTTCATAATGTTTGTTTGCCCAACCTTAAAATGTAGCCTTTTTTCAATCAATGAAAGAAACCATAACTTTAAAGGTAATTACTGTTTTTCTTTAGCCAATTAAGACTTCATCCCAAATATTTTTAGTGTTCTATAGCTGGGGCTCAAATACATAAGTGCATATTTGAGAAAAGTTTACATTTGGTAATCTTAAATTGTAAGCATCACTTTATGCACATACTTAATGTGCTGGTTCAGCTCTTTAAGCTTTTTTCTGAGAGAACTTACTATTACTGTATTTGCTTTACTGTACTTTTTTACTATGAATTATTTTTTGTTATGATAATGCTATAAATGTTTGATGAATTTTTTCTACTATGAATAAAATATATTGTATCCAACATAACTGTTTATGTTTTTTGTGTGTATAATCATATCACTTGGGCTTCAAATTTTTGTATGACCTATTATTTATTGTAGAGAATTATGTTTTATTTTTTCTGTGTTTTAATGCATAGTCAAGTCATTGCAAAATTTACAGGGGTGTGATGGACCCAGACTTTTGGGAAAAATTTCAGGAGGCAATTACTTTTTTCCCCATAGGTTTTTTCAAAAATAAAATCATTTTTTTAGGTTTGAATAATTAAAGCTTTTATCGGCATCAAAAACGGACGATTTGGCTTACAGCCTAAAAACAGACAACTATCGTCAAAATTTACTAATGAACAGTCAATGAATCAGTCTGAAATACAGCACTGAATGAGACGTTATTAAATATTAATAGTTTGCCATTTTATTGGCATTTTCTGTTTGTATTGTATAGCGTGTGTATTGGACTTATACATTGGCATTAATTTTTGTGTTTACTTGAATGAAATAGAGTTACAAAGTCTGAATTTATGTTTGACTGAAAAATCAGGAAAGAAAACATGAATAAACTCTTCAAGGACAGCTGCAATTGGCACGTGTGAAACAGGGGGGGATGGGGGTTTACATTTTGGCAGACAAGATATAATTAAATTTAATAGTTTGTATTTCCGAGGGTAATTTGATGTCCATAAAATTGGGGATTTTTACATGTGCAAGTAAAAGTATTAATATTCACCAAAATTTGGCAATATTTAATATTTAGGTCATGTTCTATGATATTGTTTCTTTAGTATATGTATAACATGGCTGATGAAAAGACACATATCAGGAACTACTTGGCACAAAGCAATGATAAAACTAAGTGCCAAGTGCAAGATGTGCAAAAAAAAAACTTAAACTCTGGTAGCAGGTCA
Source organism: Bacillus rossius redtenbacheri (assembly GCF_032445375.1). Classification (NCBI taxonomy): domain Eukaryota; kingdom Metazoa; phylum Arthropoda; class Insecta; order Phasmatodea; family Bacillidae; genus Bacillus; species Bacillus rossius. Next base: position 9,301,888 of record NC_086332.1, read on the forward strand.
GGTCTCACAAGACATTTGAAACAACATGCAACTGTTAAGTTAGAATATAATATGCAGCAAGAACTATTACGAGTGATGCTTCACTACAAGGCCCTTCAAAACAAAAATGTATTGAAGACACCTACCACTGGTCTTCTCTTCTTACCATCCAAAGGAAAATCTAATGACAAGAAAATTGCTGAATGGTTAGCTGATTCAATGCTGCCGTACAGTGTAGTAGAAAATCAACATTTCCAGAAACTCATGCAGTCAGCTTAACCATTGTACACAGTACCATCCTGAACTACATTCTCCAGAAATGAAATTCCAAACCTGTATATGTACTTCTGTACAAACGAGAATCTCTGAGGAACTTTCTCAAGCAATTGCTTAAGTTGAGTCTATGTCATTTACTTGTAACTTACGGACATCACTCAGTGAAGATGCTTTCTTGGCATTAACGTGTTATTTTGTCAAAAACTTCACTCTTCTAAAGTACTGTATTGGCAGTGTTAATTTTCCAGAGCCACATGCCATTAGCGATCGGTCTTGCACATTTCACAAAATTCACAAAGAAATGGGACAATACAGTTTTGGATTAATATAAGATAGTACAAGCTTGACAGGCTACTTAAAAACAAACCAGTTCTTACCAATGTTACGTAAAAATTCTTAAATCACTGAATGAAGTCACAGTAGAACTTTCTGTAGAAAGAACACCTACAGCTTTAATGGTTAGTCCAGTTTAGTTTTCAATTCAGAACTTTTTGAATTACTACTCTGAAACTCATGCTTGTGAAGTTGGGTCTGGTGTCACATTTTGTAGGGCATTTCTGTTTGGACTGAAGGCACACTTTCCTTTATATCAGAGGCAAGAGCCATATTTCACAGCAATGTTGTTAAACCAGGCTTCAAGGCTTTGGTTGCTTCTGTCAATGCTGTTAACACTTTGCAACAAACACTATACAATTATCTAAAAAAAAAAGACAATGAATCGATTAGATTGCTACGAGGCGTTTCCGGAAAGTAAGTACCATTTCAAGAAAAGTGTGTGTTGTGACTTTGAAACGAATGCAATAAGCATTAAAAAATACAGCTAAAAAATTTGATTTTATCAAACACAACTTGAAACATACAGTATTTGAATGCTGATTGTATGTCCATCAAAACCTTTTTCAGATAAATATGCATTAATTTAGTTTGGTTTTTTCAACATTTCTTATTTTCTGTTATGGTTTATTATATACCCACCCAAGATATTGCAGAATGTACTGATGTATTAAGATGACACAGCATATAAGTAGAGGTCAGATTTTCAGTAATGAAAATGGGAAAATAAATGATCGTCCTCATATAAGACGTGAGGTCATTTTTTACTGGTCATGAACATAGAACAATATTATCGACATGCAATCTAAAAAAAATATTTGGTAGCATTTTATATAGAAATATTTCAAAGCAAAGTAAAAAAAATTCTGCTTTTCTTTTGCTCACTTTGGGGTAAGAATCATACCTAATGCATAAAATTTTTTGATGATATATTATTTATTATTTTTATTAGTGCTTAGCTAAAATATTTTAGGAATTAAGTATGTACTATTAATTCAATATAAATTTTATGTGTTTGTTATACCAATACGGCAAGATGTTAAAATTCAAAAGAACTTGTTTTACTGTTGTAATTTGCCTTTACCATTGGTCATAAGAGGAGCATTGAAGGTACACACTACACATAGCTGATTTCTTAATAAAATGTATATATTTCACTGTTACGTAAAAAAAATAGTTTCTTGTGTTACATAATTTGACACTGACTTATGCAAAGTTAAGTTAGTAAAAAAATTTGTAGGCAAGGGTGAATGTGACCACCATCAGGTATGGAATTGAAATGGGTGATGATTCAAGGCTCATTCAAATTTGAGACCCTGTGCCAAAGGCAGGGTTTTGCCGTAGTTGAGGGTGACTGTTGCCCGCCGCATGTACTGCTTCCACGAGTCGGAGCCGGACTCGCGACCCCCCCCTGTGTGCTTCTCCCCACCAAACGCTCCGCCGATTTCAGCGCCGTTGGTGGGGATGTTGATGTTGACCACTCCGCAGTCCGATCCTTTGGGTCCAATCCACTGCAACACCATGCGCACGTGTGTAATATCACGTACCTTCGCTTCATGCCAGCCTTCAGGTTTCCGACCATTCATTTATGTCAAGCTGCTGCTATGTTGTCTGGAAAAATGTCTCGTTCAACGGGTTGTAGGTAAAATTATAAAAAAAATAGATTTCTTTTTGGCAGTTAACAAACATGTGGCCAACTTGTTCCTCATATAAAACTGAGAAAATTTTGTGGGTGTTTCTTCAATATTAAGTCTTAAATGTATTTCTTACATATTAGTTATGCAGGAATCGCAATAGCATGACGGCAGCGATGCAAAGATATCTATTTCTCTAGTCGACACATCAATGACATCAGCATGACAAAAATGGTGGATGAGACAGACTTCCTTATATGAAATATGATCTATTCCATTATGTCACGTGCATGGCGTTACTAAAATGTGTATCAGAATTTTGTTTGCGAAAGATGGTTAAACTGGTGCATTGGTGATTCTATTATTATTGAATTTGTAAGGTTTTTTTTTTTAGCTAAATTTATCTGTGAGATCTCTGAAATGTGTTTACGTATAGTGTTTTTTACAATTGAATGCTAATTTGAACTAAACAAATTTCTCTCAAACTCATCAAATAAAAAAAAAATGCAAGCATTGAAGGCTGTTGTATTATTGTTACAATGTAACAGCAAGAAACATTTTATATACAATCGTTTATTTTTGGCACGTCATGCTGGTAAACACTGTATCTTCACAATAACTAGATATTTTGCTGTCGCATTAGCCATTGTGCTATAGTGATTCGAGCATTATGTTCATTAGCAAACATTTAAATTTAAATATATATTCCCAGTTGCCACATTGAGGAGCCTCATAGACAAGACTAAATACCTATTAATTTAACAAAACATATCAAAAATGTTGTTAATTATTTAGTAGTAAATGTGGGCAGTGAACATAGCATGTAAAATAGCACTAAAAAAACCACTGACTTAAATTTTATTAGAGAATTGTAGCTTCGCCTATTTTACACAGCTCCCATATATTATCCGATGAGAAAAAATTCATGTATGGCAGCAACATTTCTAAGCTCTTCCAAACATGGCATATTTTGCATCTTTGACTTTGCCCTGTTGTGTGATATCCTTTCCATCACAAAATTTGCTACAACCTCAAAACAATATAAAAAAAAATTATATTGTATCAACAGGTATGAGGTATGACTTAACTCAGAAGCCAAGATATGTTGAAAAGTACACAATCACTCTGTGGTTACTATGTCAAAGTGTTCATGACGTGTAGAGTTTAAAATCACGAAGATTCAAGACGTGTCTTTGGTGTGTCAAAAAAATTTTGATGCATTAATGCATTTTGCCTTACTGAAAATAAGCCCAAATTTACAATCAGAAGTGGCTTGTGTGTGCATTGTTTACTTGATCCAGAAACTCACAGTGTCAGAATAACCACCATTTTGATTGATAAAAAATTTCAAGATTTAAATTTGGAGGCCACTGTGATCAGTACCTACATCCATTGGCTCAAAGATTTTTATGCACAATGCCTTTAAGGGCCCCACCTATCTGGGCACACATAGGGTGTGCAGATCTTCGGAAGAATGCTTCCGATTTGAAAACTGCTAAGATATCTGAGTGGGTTCTGTTTACATAAAGCATGTAAGGATACCCTGAGGATTTATGAATAGTTCTGTTTCTGTATTTGGTTTTTAAACTGTGTTTTTAGAAGAGTGAAAATGGTTAAAATAAATTGTATCAGAATAATTTTTAGTTTTGAAACATCCAGTAGAGATTCTTGAAAGCACTTGAGTGACTTGCATTACTCCATCTTTATTTCTCCGCCATATAATGTTATTGCTCCTGCTCAGATCACGTGGCTACTCTATGCACAACGAGACGACTGTGCACCTTGCACTTAGAGGCGATACTACGCTAGAAGTACAAGTGAGCGTCACACTTGTCATCCCGCCTACTAACACGAACACTCCTGACTAGGACCAGGGAAGGCTTCCAACTGACCTTGAAGATTTTGCCGAGGTCGCGCGTGAACAGGCTGGAGGACAGACCCTGCTTCACGCTGTTGTTCACTCTGATACCCTCCTCCACACTGTCGACCTTCAGGAGGTACACGATGGGCGCGAAGGTCTCTCTCTGCACGAGGCTGGAGTACGGAGACAGACCCGTGATTATCGTCGGCTCAACGTAGTTGCCCTTCCTGTCCATCACCTGCCGGGACAGGAGACATTGCCGGACTCTTACTCTAGCAAGTTCTATGTTTGTGTGTGATATTTGGCTTGAGGGTCAGCCTGGGAACTTGCACATAAGAGATCTCTGGTTTGATTCAATTGGGCAACTATAAGCATTTTCGAAGGGTGCTGAAAGTACAATATGTAGGAGTGTCCTAGTGTTGCAGATGTACAGACATATGTATTTATTGATGAGAGGGGATAAATTTGTACTGATCTGAATTTGCATTGTAACAGTATTAATATTATTAGTTTTTTTTTTAAGTTTTTGTTTGTTCTTTACCTAAAATTTATTCTTAAAATTTCTTTATGTGTAGTCTAGTAATAATAATAATTTTCTGTGTTATTATTTTTTTGTTCTACATTTCAGCTATACTTAATTTAGAATATGCTAGGAACCACCATTTAATGGACCCCGCCCCCTCTCGTTTAGTGCTCTGTGCCGCTCCACTAAGCATTAAACCCACACTTGGGAATCTTGAAGAATGTTTTAACCGTGTCTCACATGACTTGGAGGGAATCACGGCGCCGTACCTTCCCGCCGAACTCGATTCTGCCCCCCTCCTGCACCGCCTGCTCCACGGCGGTCCTGTACGCCTGGACCGCGGCGGCGGAGTGCAGGGGCGCCAGCAGGGTGCCCTCCTCCAGCGGGTGCCCGACGCGGGACACCATCTGGCCGTACGCCAGCTTCAGCCGGCGCAGCACCTCGTCGTACACCTGCGACACATCGCGCCCGCTCCTCACACTGTTGCAAGTAGTTGCGGTCTGTCACGTGCATCAGCTGCCTCATCCCTGTGCACAAGGAGTTGTCAACTCAAATTCATCACATAGTACTAACATTTAAATCATCATACATATAAATATTTCTTGTAGGTACTGACACATTCACTATAAAACATGGAAAGTCAAAATGTTTAATTTGGCTCTTATCGGACTCACATTGAAGAAGATGCCATCCTGAAATTGATTTTCCATGCCTTCCTAAAATTTCTCCAGGCAAATCCTGAGATGGTTTCTTATCAGAGGCTGTTTATGGTTTACACCATATTTCGCCTGTTTTGTGTTGTGACAGTCTATAATAACCCCCACTAGACAATGTTTAACTAAAATTTAAAAAAAATTTAGTACAAGATCAATTACCTGGAAAATTATTTTCACTGATTCTTTGAACCCTCCATGAGCATGTCAATTTTGTTTAAATAATTCTTTGCTTAAGAAACACTTTTAAGTAACTTTTTTTTTTTGAGAATTAGTTTTTCGTTTCTCCATCATGGAAACGTAAGGATTTGGCATCTCAAGATGCATTTCACCAAAAATCCAGTAGAATGCACTGTTATGGTCTTTTTCATAGCACCAACTATCATTCAATTCCGGCATGGTGCATAAATTTACTAAGCTCTCCTGAAAATTTTGCTTTTTGTCACATAGGTGGTGTTGTTTCTTAAGTGACTAATTAAATGAATTCCTTAATTTTTTTCACCTTCATTGTAGCTAGGCTCAAGCAACACTCTTAACATCTCTATCTCGGTTCGGGGAACCTGAAAAAGGGCGGTTGGAGCGGAACGTGCTGCCAGCAGGGGGCAGAGACCTTGGTGTGCAGGATGAGCCTCCGGAGGCCGGTGCAGCGCTGGCCCGCGGTGGCGACGTTGGCGAACACGGCCGACTGCACGGCGAGGTCCAGATCCGCGTCCTCCGCCACTATGATGGCGTTGTTGCCGCCCAGCTCCAAGATGTGCCTCCCGAAGCGCTCCTGGACCACGGTGCCCACCTACGGGCAAGCCACTCTGCTTCTCAGAGCGCGTTCTACAACCTAGAGTAATAAAGCCAGCTTCAATGTACCCCTTCAATACACGAAAGGTAGTTCTGAAATTTTTTTAGTAAGTGCCGATTAGTAAACATTGTTTGTTTAATGTTTTTGTTTAAGGTAGTAGTGAGTGTGATATTTTGTGTAAGAAGTAGTTACTGCGTGTGTCTGCTTGTCAGTAGCCTACCATCAGCTCCAAGAATGCTTGTTTCAGCTGGCTAAAAACAGTACACGTGTTTCTTTGGCACTGATTAAAAAAAATTAAATTTTAAGCAAGCTTTCATTGAGTGCTGAACACACTTCAGCAAAACGAACTGATATTCTTGTTTTACACATATAATTCGTGTTTCATTAAAATTATTATTTTTTTTTTCAAAAATAATTTTTATGCGTAGTTTTTATAAGTACGTATTTGTGGGAAAACAAAGGTTCTGTGCAGTAGTCATCAACAGTTGTGCTGTTGTCTAAAACATTTATTTTACTAATCTGCTGTACTATCTCATTCCTTTTTTTAGATTCTAAACACATTGGGTAACTTACACGATTCATCGACAGAAAGCAATACTTTCAGCTTGGTAGGCTGACGGTGAAATCCTTCTTTAGTGTACCATGGTGTACCTTTAGTGTGCCATGTTTTATATACCTAAGCAAATCATATTACAAACATTTAACGGTTGAACCTCTTGTTCCCTGTGTGAGCGAGATGTACCTTGTGGCCGGCGGCGCAGCTCCCGGTGAAGGAGATGAGCGGCAGTCTCTCGTCCCGAGCCATGGCCTCCCCGATGTCTGTCCCGCCCTGGCACAGAGCGCATATGGCCCCTGGGAGGCTGTGCCTCTCCAGCACTTGCGCCAGGATCTTGGTGGTTGCCACGGCAATGAGGGGAGTCGTGGGAGCTCCCTTCCACAGCATCACGTCTCCACACACCTGGCAACACGCACTTGCGTCGGTGCGGGAGCTGCTTCTGGTTCTTACTGCTGATTCTGTCACCGAGTTTACAGCTGTTATCATAGTTTACTGACCATGTCCTGCATTTTGTGGTAGCTCAATACAGGATGGTTCCAGGACCAGGCAAGCCGGCCCGTCGGCCAGGGTCCCGGGCTAGTCCTTCTTTAGCAGACACTTTAGTAATTTAAAATGTTTGTCATTCATTTTCAGACCCATATTCATTCTATCAAGTGAATGTAATTTATTCTAATTTTTATAAGTATAACAAAATTTCTTCAGATGAGCTAGCAAAACCAATGTCTAAATTTAAGTTCTTGGATGGATTAAAAATGTTTTTTTAAAGAGTTTATTTTTCAAAATTTTGTGGAGTAGTGCCCTCAAATACCTACACATTCCCTCCAGCCCCTGCACCAGTAAAACCCTTATTCAAAATATTAGGGACCCACAAAAAAAAAGCCCCCAGGGCCTTGCAAAGTCTAAGGTCGCTGGTGGCTGAATGAAATCGACAGTGAAGTGTTCTCTTGGAAGAAAATGAAAGCTTTGAATTTAAGGCACAAGTTTCTCACCCAATGATCAGATAACAGACCATTTAATTTTCTTGTGAGTGCATGGTTTAAACTGGTAGAAGAGATACGCTCAAACTTTCAGCACTTCCAGCAGCCAAATGAAATCACTGTCGGGTCCAAGTTTGCAGAACGCAAAGTCACCTTGATAGTTCATCACGTGGGGGACAAGTACACGTCAGCACGGACGGTCGGCTGAAGCGCGTCCTCACCAAGGCGATGGCGCTGTTCCAGCCGTACACGGCCATGGGGAAGTTGAACGCGGTGATGACGCCGACGACGCCCAGCGGGTTCCACACTTCGAGGAGCGCGTGCCCCGGCCGCTCAGTCGGAAGGTACTTCCCCTCCAGGGTGCGGGACAGCCCCACCGCGTACTCGCACACGTCAACGTACTCCTGGACCTCGCCCACCCCCTCCGGGTAGATCTTGCCTGCGGGCCAATCAGCACGCGGATGCTGCACACCTTCACACAGTTACCTACTTTTATTGTTCGAGCACATACATCATCATTCGAACCGACGCCATGATGATGCGTAACTGCTCATTTAGCCCGAAGATCCCAGCACTGTCCCGAGGTCCAACAGGTGGTGCAAGAAGGCACCAAGTCGCACAATTAAAAAAGTACACAGCAACCCTCAACATGTATGGTTTACTGAATACTGAGTAAGGATGAGGGCGATTAGAGAGTTTGTAGACCTTTCCGTCTATGTGAGTATTTGAGCGGTTGCCATTTCTTCATTGGTTGTGATAATTACAACAAACCAGGGGCATAGCCAAAATTTTGGTTCAAGGGGGGTTATTAATTTTTGAACTTCACTTCTCAACACAAAAGTATGTATTTGTAGTGTAAACTCAAAAGCATAATTTGCCTCTATTCAGTAAAATTTCAAGGGAGGGGTGAAAAAAAAAAATGTTAAGTGTTTTTCCCTTTCCATTCTTTCCCCCACTCTCCAGCCCTACACCTCCCAGCAACATCTCTGTAAGAAAGTGGAGGCATGCACGGTTCTTATTAAATTCTTCTTTGGTTGTAGATTTATTACTGATGACTTGAAATGATTCCAGAAGTTTTAGTTAAAATGGTGTCTTAATAAAAAATTACAAGCAAACATGTGTTAGAGGAGAAGCTTCCGGTCAAACAAGTTTAATAATTGTTTCAATTTGTAATACTATTTGCAACAGTGGCATGATGACGGAGTCAGTGATGCCTATTGGCAGCCGAGGAAGTGCAGTAATTCTGAATATCTGTACTATACTCGTAAATCCAGCCAATAGAAGCCACAAGAGAAAAGTACAGTAAGTCCTCGGTTTACGTCGGGGTTACGTTCCTGAAAACCGCGACGTAAATAGAAACGACGCAAAATGAGCCATGTTTCATGCCACCGGCCGGCCACGGCCCAAGGTCGGCCGGAAGCGCTGGCATACAGACGTGACAACGGGCAATTTTATCAGCAAATGACAACCGACAGCGTGGGAAACAAGTCCAACTAGTACTTCTCAGCTTTATAGAATGGTTATTTAACCAGCTGCTTTATTACCTTTATTGATTGAAATATAAAAACAGATATATAGTACATACTGTACGTAATATAACTAATCTCAACAGCCCTCTCGCCCAAATCGAAACGTCTCAAAACTTCCATTTTCGTGGCTAATGAAAAATGTGTTCTGTTCTTATTTTTTGAAATTACGTTTGAAGATAAATTTAGTCGTTTGGAAGACATCTTATGAAGAAAAAATCATAAATTGCAGTGAGCTGATACTGTAGGCCTACTACAAACACATTTAATCACGATAAAGTTAACAATGGCACGTTTAAAACTCCGGCCAACTCAATGATATCATAGCGACTGAAGTGCCAAGGAGTTGGACGAAAAGGGGTAGGAGAAAATGCTGTGTCGTTGCGGGAAGTAGATAACACTTCTACGTGCGAGATACGTGGGTGGCCGAGCGGGCGGGCTGGTAGTATTGCATCACCGCGCGGAGAGCAGCGGAGAGCAGGAAGCGTCCCTCATGATGTATGATAAGATAAGGCGGTGAACGTGTAGCTTACGCTACATAGCATAAATTAACTACCGAAGGAAACAAATAATTATAAACGAATTATATACGGTGTTTTGGTTAAAATAAAGATTTACGGTCATTGTAAACGACGTTATTGTGAATCGGGGACAACTTAAATTGAAACATGAGTACTCAAACATTAGCGACGTTAATCTGAAACAATGTAAATTGGTACGACGTAAATAGAGGAATTACTGTACACCTAGGGAACTAGAACGTAGGAGATACTTGATACTGAGTATGCTAAGTTTCAACACCTCACAAAATGAGACATGGCGTGTCACACTAGGATGACTCTGATCTACTAAGTATTGCTGCCCGATGAAGACCACAAATCCTAGAAAAGGCATCTGCCACAGCTTTATTCTTTCCAGGACGATAGACAGCGTCATAATTGAAACATGATTACTCAATACCACATCTCATGGTTTTATCATTTTAAATTTTGCTAGCTGGCTAATTATCAAACATAAAAGAGACTTTATTTATAACTTATTAATAAATTTCTAATTTATCATCATCCTTTTATTTGCAATCACTCACAAAAATTTTTTAATGTTCTATACCAATGCAACTTACTGGAACATGGAATCTTTCTGGGCGTAAGAATTTATCCATTATATTTAAGTGTTATAAAATTGTGAATAAAACTGAACATATGACAACAAAATAACACTGTTGATTTAGACATAATTTACCACAAAGTACCTTCAAATGCTACACTTTGAGTAAAGGAACAGGAGCCCTCACCGGCTTCCAGAGAAATGAGCTTCCCCAGCGGCTGTATGTTGTCCCTGATGGCGTCCCCCATCTCACGCACCACGCTGCCCCGTGCGGGAGCCGGCAGGTCCGCCCACACCTGCCACGCCTCCTGCGCTGCCTTCACGCACGACTCGTAGTCGCTCAGGTTGCCCGACACCACGTCTGCGATCGGGCAGCCGGTGGCCGGGTCCACCGCGGTCACCACCTGCCACATGACGATGACACACAACTACACAAGCCAGGGCGAGTGGGGAAGTAATCGGCAGTAACCTGATGTAAGGAACCATCCTGGTGGTTGCCTGGAGTGATCTTGGGAAATCACGAAAAATCGGATTTGAGATGTCCCGACTGGGATTCGAACCTGCGTCCTTTGGAATGTAAGTCCTTTATTTTACCACCGTGCCAGTTTGGTCCACAGCTGAATTTGAGTTCTTTTGTCAAGAATAAATTTCTGTATATAATGATTATAAATTCTCAGTTAAGTAAAGGGTCAGTTTGTGGTCAAGAATAGTTTACTCTTCCATTGACATGTGACGTTCAGCTAAGGGGTGTCGAAGCCCAGGAAATGCTTGTTTTTGAAAGCTCGGTGTTGTCCAGCCAGCTGTGAGGCCCACTCTTCAAAGGAGCTTACGCAAAATTTCATTTTTTTTTTCAGGGGAAAAAAGGGGTAGGGGGAGGTTATTGAACACTTTTTATGCTGTTTGCCTGAAAATGCTGTATTTAACTCAAGACTGTTGGCAACACCCACTGAAGCCATGATTAAAAAAAAATTAAATTTCCCCCAAACATTCACTTTGTGTCCACTATAAATTTATATATTTTTTGTTCATCTTATTGCTTTATTATGGTCAGATCATTGTGGGAAGTTTAATTCTAAAAATGGTACACAAATATCATTTCCAAGTATTGAATCATCCATTTCTCGAAGAAGGCTGACAGTACAAGCCCATTCTAATGATTATTCTAGACAACCAGCCAACGGCAGGAAGCCTGAATGAAAAGTTATCCGAGCAGATTTGTGACGCAAACGCGGGTAGCTGGAAAGGAATTCCTCATCCAGCAAACTGGATGCTGTCCACGATCGTGCGAGCCTCACCTTCCCCGAGCCGAGCCACTTGCCGTTGTAGGCCCCGGGGTTGCTGCGGTCCAGCCCCAGGTCCTTGAGGAAGGAGTACTTGGGGTCGTCGACGAGGTAGGAGGCCACGCCTCGCCTGCCCACGTCTCTGGCGACCCGTATCGCCACCCTCACCGTGCCGTGGATCATGGCTGGGCGCTGGTCTGCCGGAGACGTGACGCCTGGTCTGCTGGAGACGTGACGCCGGCTCACCCCGCGACGCTGCCTCTGACTGTCGGGATCAGAGGTTGTCGCTGCGACCTGACCTTTGGTAGACTTTATCTCTTATCACAGCAGAAAGATTGGAGCTCGCTTACGCAAAGAGACCATCTGGTGGAGACCCTCCTCGGCAACTGTGGACGACAAGACCTACCTAAAACTATCCCTTGTACACATGGGAAACACTAACTTGTGTTTTGTGTGTTTGTGTAGTTATATGTTATATTAATGAACTATGAATATTCTTGTGTAGTTTTTTAAATGCAGGAGGGGCTCCAGCGGCGAACGAATTGGACAATCGCATGGGGCCTCACATCCATTTGGGCCCCACATTGGCTCATTTCATTTTTTTTTTTGTTAAAAATATGGGTTTTATTGTGAAAAAAATTTAATTTTTACTAACATGCAATTTAAAATGCTTTGTATAAGTAATAATTTCTAAGATTTTTAGTGCCTCACATAATGATAAGATGTACCGGAATTTGATCGTAAGAATTTATGTAACCAATCTGAGAAAATTTTATCAAGAGAAAATACAAAAAAAATTCTCGAGATAAATGAGTGAAACCATTGTTGAAATTTAAGTTCCAGATTGACTTGAAAGAATGTCGTTGGAAAGGTTTTTTTTTTTTTTAATTTTCCTAGGGAGGGCCTGGGCAATATTATATACCCCCTCAGGAACCCCGGAAAAGCCCCTTGAGTGTCTTGGCAAAGCCCGCCCATAGAGGCATAGACACACGGCTGGCCTCAATGTGTTTAGACAGGAGTAGATTTTGTTACAGGCGTGGACAGGTTCTCTTAAGGCTAGATGTGTTCTAAATGACAAGCAAAGTGAGTTGCCTCACATACCTGTGTGAGATAGGATTTTTGTTTTCATTGGTCGCATGCATGCTATTTTCAACCTGCCAAGGCTTTGGCAATGGTCCGCAACACTAACATTAATCACTACTCTGCTAAATAAATTGTAGCTAAATATTAAAATAAGACCATATTCTTGAAGTATTTCAGTGTGTAAGTTATACTTAATGATTGCTGTACACGAAAGCTGTGATGTTACTAATTTATTTAATGCTTATTTAATTGGGCTCATGGTCCATTTCAAATCAAAATGTGACTACAACACATTAACAGATAAAAAGGGGTGTTTGTTAATAAAATAGGTACATTATGTTTTGGCTTGCTTGTATTTAAATTTTAATAATTGGTCGTCAACTTTTAAATGTGTGCCACCCTTAATAACATTATTCATTTTGTGTATGAATGAGTGTTTGTGGTTTAGAGATTAGAGCTAATATTTTTTTTTTTGTGAAAGTTCCATATTATTTTAATAATCACATGCCGTTTTGCAGTTTCAAGCCCTAAAGATGTGTTTAAACCTACGAACCGTTTATTTAGTGATAAGCGAGATGTAATGTATCTTGGTTATTAACTTGTCTCCCCTCCCCCTCCCCCCTTCTTCACATCCACTTTTCTAACCACACCACTCTCCACAAACAGCAGGAAAATGCCGCAAATAGCACATGGCTATTGACCTTGGACTCTGTGAGGGCCTGCGCGAAACAAAGAACAGTCAATAACGTAAATAAATTCCGTGTGAAAAGTGAAAGAATTTAGTTGGAGGATAATTTCGGCAGACAGGTAAAGTGTAAAAGTGTTAGCGATATTTGTGACAAAACTTTCCACGCGGGAAGAAGAGCTTGAAAAGATAGTATATAATATTCACAAACTATTCTTTGTTTGAGACATGCTATCGTCGTATTTTGTTTTATTATTTTAATAAACTTAACAAATAAATGAATATTATTATTTTTGTAAAGTATCTCGGCTGCAATTTATTATAAGTTTTGCCGGTCTGTCAGCTCTGATCCGTAAGTAATGTTGGTAAAATAGTTAACTAATTTCCTGTTGCATTATCGTCAAATGTCAATATTTAGAAAATGTCAACACCTTGGGTTTGTGATGTCCATATTGAGAACGAACATCATCTGTCTGTTGCCTGTTGCGTTAGTTGTCATTGTTTACAAACTCAAATGAAATTTTGCTTGTGTATGTATGCTGTTTTTTTGTAGCAGAAAATGATGAATTATTGAAATATCTGTTGGTGTCCGAGCCTTTATTTCCTTATATGAAAAACGCCGATTGGGTCGTTTGAAATATTCTAAATTAAATATAACTTCCTGTGAACTGTGTGTCTGAAGTCCCTGGTCTTTTTCTTTAAATACGTTTCACATTGTTTGCAAATATTTTAGGACAGTAGTTCCTCTAATGTTAAACGGTATTTTACTTCCATGTCGTTAGCCTTGCACACTTTCTGTTGAGGTCAAAGTTAAAAATTCGTTTTTAAGTTAGGTTATGTTTTACTGAAAAATTTGGTTCGTGATTTGGTTCAATTCATATCCCATTTAACATGGGTCTTGATTTTGGTAGAGTATGGAAAATGGTGAACTTGGTACCCTATTAAAAAACTTTTCTAGCTGTTTGTAGTTGGCTATGTATCAAACATGATAGCTTGAAATATGTTGCAAGCTTCTCAGATCTATTATTTTGGTAATTTCCTAGACGTGGATTATTTGGAGAAATAAAAAAATCTGAAATATTTTTAATCTTCTAATATTCCTTTACTATAGGTATAGTAAAAATGTGTGTTTTTATTATTTTTTTTATTACTGTATAAACAATTCCAATAATGCAATGCTGCATTTATAGAACCTTTTAATAATTAAAACACCTAAAAGATAATTTCCAAAATTTTTTCAACACTTTGATTGGTTTAGTATGGCAGTCACTTAAATTTTATTTGTATCAATAGTCAAAATTGTTTAAACTGGAATCATCCATTTACTACAATCTGTCATATCATTCAAGACTTAATAGTGTACAAATAGTTAATTCTTTGTTAAGTTTTGATTCAGAAGCTTTCTTTATTTGCTTGTTTCCCATTCATGATGACACACTGATTAGGTATGAATAATATAGCTATTTTACATATTTCGGAATTAAAAACTCATGCTAATTCACTAAATGTTGTGCATGCCTCCAATACAACTGTAGGCCAGATTAATTTCAAGGGGTTTTCATTTAAAATAATTATAAAAAAAATAATAATTTGTGACTGTTATTGTAACCAAATACAATTATAAGTTTATAATAAATATATAATATCAGTCTTAGTTTAAAAGTTAAAACCGATATGGTAAATGCAGACATTTTTAATGCAAGAACTGGATTTAATGTGGTTGTTTGGGGGCATAACTAACGCCCACATATATATCTGTGCTGAAGTTCGCTCTATCCGCTGGCTCTATCCGGCCGCCCGGGTGCGTCATACTGCAGCGCACTTGGAACAACAACGGCCTAAGTCATTTCACGCAAGTACGGAAATTTACATCAACATAATTATATTAATTCAATAGAATATGAGATAGCTGGTGTATATATAAACCTTCCTACATGTGTATACTATCAATTAAAAATATAATTGGAGGGAAATATACCGTACGAGTCCACAAGGGCCTCTCAGGGCCTCCAAGGTGTAGTTTTCAGGGTCTCTATCACAAACATTTATTTATTTTACCCTCTTTGGCCATTGGCACCCAAACACTCTATGAACACCTGGAGCATTGCAGCTGTTACACGCTGAGTAAACTACAGAGTCTTTGGCATTTTCCTAAAAGAATATTTTGAGTTGCACAAGAACTTTCTAAAAAAAATATGTCCTGAAACTCCTGCCGTATTGCAGAAGTTATTATTTTTTTTTTTTTTGACGTAATGAAATTCTGATTGATCTGATTTTTGACCATTAAAATTTAAGAAAAATATGGATTATTTACCTGTGCATAGTTATTGGATGGTTTTAGTGGTAAAAAAGTGAAAAATATTTTTAGTTTATAATTTTTTTGTAGTTTCTAAATTATTTTATTTTTTAAAAATTGGTTTTGAATCATAATATTCAAAGGTTGGATACTAAACATAATTTAATGGGATCTCTGTTTAATTATATATTTTTTACCCAGTGCTGTAAAACTGACATCATCAAATTTTGGGATAAGGCAAGGAATAAAGTAGCTTTTAAAAAATCAAAGGGATTTCCTAGAAAATGCAACAACAGTTTGCATTGAGGAGGTGTGAATCATTGTAGAAATTTTGTTGGCTATAATCATCATCCTTAATATTATTTTAATGGCTATTGAGAACTAGAAATCCCATTTCCATTTTAATCCAGTTTTTTATTTCAGGGGTGCCCACAAGGGGGGGGTAACGAAGCAGACTGCATCATTAAAATTTCAGGGGGGGGGGGGGGGTGGTTAAAAGACGAGAAAAATGTATATATTATTTACATAATTATAGCTTCTAATGTGAAAATACGTTTCTGGTGCTTTGATAATTGAAAGGGATCTTGTAAATCAAATTGGCAAACCCCGCACTTTCCTCAACAAAAGCAGTTTGGCATCTGTCGGTTCAGGATGGAAATATTACCTGATATGACCAAAATTATTATTAGAAAATCAGTTTTAATTAATGTAAAATGTGATGAAATATAATACTAAAAAAGTATAATATTATAAAATAATTGAGTAAATCATTGAGAAAGTGGCTTAAAAAATTTCGGGGAGGGGGGGGGGGCGCGTCATTAGGTTGGGGGGGGGGGTGAGTCATAGTGTTTGGGGGGGGGGGGGGGCACCTCTGTTTATTTATTTATTTTTTTATATTTTCAGCACAAGTTTTCAAGAAATGGTGGGTTAACCATTTCAAGAGGGTGGGATCACTGGCAGATAAAGGGGTGATTTGAGCGGCTGAGGGCAACCCCACCCCCTCCTACCTCTGACTTAATTCACTGGATGAAATTACTTTTTCATGAGGGAAAGTTGGAAAATATATATATTTTTTTAAAAACAGGTTTGGTAGTTTTATTTGACTGGTGGTTTTCCATGAACAAATTAAATTAAATGACAGTCTGTGTAGGTACTGTTCTGACACAAACATTACCGCAATGAACTAATAGTGACCATGAAAGTGTTTGCAGATGAGTCAGCAACTGACCTTTTATATCCGCAAGGGCAGTTGTGGCCAAATAAAATAGATTCTAAATTTAAGTTGTGTTCAGTAAGTGTGATAAAAAATTGTAATATTACATCAGCCTAGAAAGTTGTTGCTACATTTGTCCCCTATTTCCTGCCTTGAACTCTCGAAGTAGGCCTATCACAAGCTTATCGCCACACTGGCAGTGAATAAAAAAAATTAGAAAATAAATGTGATCATTTGAATTGCTGTCAAGATATTTATTTAAAATTGTAACACAGTTAGTTAGTATGAAATTTTTAATAAGCTTTTTGTAAAATTTTGGTAGTAGATTTTTTAATTCAGTAATATCAATAAATTTTGATCAATTTTGAATCAATTACTGAGAAGTATGAAAAACTAATTTATTTTACAATATAACTAAAGTATCATGAAATCATAAACAGATGTGAGAAGAAATGTTTTCACCAGTACATATAAAAAAGAAGAAAAAGAGAAATAAAAAGGGGGTGGGGGGTTAGAGAGAATCCAGCAAGCCACAGGCCGCAGGACTCGCGTCAGTGATGGGAGGTGACGGAGAGGATAGTGCACAGGCACGTGCTAAAAGCAATGGGAAGGAAACACTGGCTGGATGGTCGGCAGCACGGAATCAGAAGGGTTCATTCATGTGAAACACGGCTGGGGCAGGGTTACTGCAGGATTTGGTACAGGGAGTCGATGAGGAAAAGCAGGTTGATGCGTGCTTCATTGATTTCGAGAAGGCATTTGACAGAGTGCCACATGCAGGTCTGATGTTGATGGGGAAAAAAAAAAAGGGAGGGGGGGGGGGGTGAATTGGACGGGAGAATTTCCTTTCCAACAGAAAACAGAGAGTTCGAGTGGAGAACACATTATTGGAGGAGGGCAGGATCAAGTGCAGGGGGGTGCTGCAGGGCAATGTACCGGGTCCAAATTTTTTTTCCATCATGGTCAACGACATATAAAAAGGCATAGGAGACATGCATGTTTTTGCGGATGACTGTGTGGCATATGGAGAAGTAGAGAAGGAATGATTGCAGGAGTATTAGGATAGATTGGTATCATGCGTGGGAGGGAATAATATGCATATAAACGTGGGCAAGACAAGGATGATCAGGTTTTCTAAGAATAGAAATAAGAGGGTGTACCAGTGGAGGGGAGAGGCCACAAGGGAACATGCGGTGAGGGGAGCAAGTGGAGAAAGTGGTGAAGAAGAGCAGGCAGGCCTGGTATGGGAAGAGTACTGAAGGAGGAGAAGGCATACATCACCATGCTGGCTTATGCTGCAGCAGTGTGGGATCCATACACAGCAGTGCTGAAGGGAGTGCAGAGGAGAGCAACCAGGTGGAGGAGAATTAGAAGGGATGAAAAAGGAGAGAATTAACTAACCCATCAGCGTTTAGGGAAGAAATGGTTTGGAAGAGTCTGAAAGGTAAAGGGCAAGGCGAACAGACAAGTTAGTTAGGCCGTACCGATTATTGAATGTAGTGGGTGGATGGGGAGAGGGATGAGAGAGGAAAATATAGGATTTGGAGGGAGAACTACGGAAAAGTTTTCAGAGAGAAGGAGAATGTAAATAGGAGATAACTTAGAGGAGGGGCAAGTGTTGGCAAGAAATATAGTACGATTCAGGAGGAAAGTACTGTGTTGATGCCTAATAGTAGTAAGGTTCAGTTCTATTAAACTCAGTTCAAAATGTATTTTAAAGGCCATACTAATAAAAATTACTCAAAACCTGACAAAAAGTGAAGTGTTAGTTCCCGGAAAAGTTTTAATGTTTAAAATTAACATATGAATTGTGTGTGAACATATCACAAAAGAAATATAAATCTAGATATTAAAGTTTTCAAGCAAGGGTTTCAACAGACTGTTTAAAATCTTATTTGTGAGCATATACAATTTTTTAATTCATTTTAAGTGTTTGGATACATGATGATTAGTAGGATAGTTAAAGATTTTCTGTAACATTTTATATTTACTAATAGCATAATAATTCATCTGATTGCAAATTGGACCATTAATATTTGCAATGATTCTATAATGTTGATTTCATGCTATGCACAAAAGCTCTTTAATCCAGCACATTTGAAACCACAGTCATGCATGTTTGATGACTCGAGGAAAATAGGTGTATCAAAGAAAAATTAATATATACTAAAATGGTATATTACAATAAGTGCTCCGTAGAAGGAAAAAAAAATACAGTGGGCATTTACTGCTTGAAAATTCTCTGATATCAAGTTTTTTGAGTGACAATGCAATTTTTTAGAATAAAATAAATAAATTTATTAGTACCCTTGGAACACTTTCTTTTATTTACTTAGTATCATATTTAATTCAACTGGAATTTTCTGTTATAAAAGCGAGTGTGATTCTATTAGACATCATATTTATATACATTACATGTGGTAATTAAATCTACTCTTCACCGAGGCATCATACTCTTGTGTGTGGTTCATGGGTTCGAACCCAACTCCTGATATGGGTGTATAAGCATGGAGTTTAGGCCTGTGTGAAGCTTCAACAAAGAAAATCATTCAAAGCTCTTTTCAACGTTTGATTTGACTTCGCCAGGAAATTTGCTATTTGATTTATTTTAAACTTCGGTTTAGCAAAGCAAAGCTATGCACTTGTTGCAAAACTTTAAAACATTGTGTTGTAAATGTTTTGTTTAAGGGACCTGCCTCATCAGGGGTGTATGTGTGTTAGTGAGGCGGGATGATAAGCACGACGCTCGATGGTATTTCTAGCGCGGTGTCGCCTCTGAGCTGGCGCGCAGTCTTCTCGTCGTCAATTGATGACTGTGAAATTTGTGCGGTGACCGTATTTTAATATTACGGGGAAATGAAGATAAAGGTGTAATGCAAGCCCCTTAAGTGCTTTCAAGAATCTGTACCACTTGTTTTACACCTAAAAATTACTCTGAAAACATGCGTTTCAGCCATTTTAACTCTTCTAGAAATACAGTTTAAAAACATGATCCAAAATTAAAAGTACTTTGCGGGCCTCAGCGAACTCTTAAATGCTTTTCGTAAACATACCCCACTCGGATATATTGAGTAGTTTTGAAATCGCATTGTTTTTCCTGAAGCTCTGCACACCGTGTGTGTGACCAGGTAGGCGGGCCCCTTAAGTAAAGTTTGTTACTTAAAAAAATCAATAGGTAGCACACTGTTTGCTTTTATCAATGCTCAATATTAATATTATGCATGGTTATTTTATAATTTTTATTGAATTATGTTATTTATACTTAGGGCCCAATTGGTTAATCACTTCAAACATTACAAATGTTAAACCATTATTATTATTTTTTTACTTCAATTCTGTATTTTATGAAGCAAGTCTAGTGTAATACAGCTTCACTCAGAAAAATATTCACAATTCAATTTGACTTAGTGAATATTTTATACATTCCAGTTGATATTCACTTTGCATCAAAGAACTAGTATTGGCACAGGCCTGATGGATTTTGTTTCCAAGTGGTTTGGAACGCTCTTTAATCACAGTGGTCTCATTGCTCTGTGCCTGACAATCAATGTAAAAGTCTTATCTTTACCTTTGTCTTTTTTGCTCTTGCCGCTGTCAGTTTGAATGTCTTCTGTAGTACCAAGTAAGTAATTATTGTCGTTTGCCAGAAAAATTGTGATAATGATGTAAGCACATAGTGTGTTTACGTGTCTGAAGGTACAGTAGTGTATTTGCCATCAAGAATGGGTTGAGCAAACATGTTTGAGTTGTAGATTTTAGACCCGTGGTTTTTTCAGGAACTAACTGCTGTTTGCATTCTGAATCTGTAGGCTGTCGTGCGGATGACATTCGGGAGCCATGCGCAAACACACAAAGGGAGTGTGCGTGAGCGAGGTGAGTGCTTTGTAATGGCAGTCAATCATGCAATTGTTCCGAGAACAATGCGATTCCTATTTGTTTTTAAGTTTAGAATAGCAGCACTGATAAAAATGGTTTTTGGTCGCTACAATGTACATTGTGATGATTCACAGCTATTTATAAATAGTTAAAGAGGACTTTTACACTTCTACTACTGTCTGGCCACTGTTTGTCATCTATGTGTTGTTGGATAACACTTGTTATCTCTGGTTGAAGCTGCAGCAGGTTTTACTTCAAAACATGAAATTATTTCAGTTTTAAGCATTATTATTTAAATGTTTGCAGATGTGAATTCTGTTTGAATGTAAATACCAGCAGCCTACATTTACTTAATTTTAATTTTCCCAAATCAATAATTTTCATTTATAGTGTTGTTACACCTTGTTAAGAAGACCTAATCTATCCAGGCTAAGGTTAGCTTTTTGCTTTGAGAATTCTATTTTATATTTCATTAAAATTTATGCTTGGATAATTTTTTTTGATGAATAAGTAACTGGGTCCTTGCTTGATATAGGCATGCTGCTTAAATTCCATTATGATTTACCAGCCTGTACATGTAAAAAATATTCCCTTGATCTACTCAAACCTATCAGACCATCTAGCACATGGTACGCTTCCAAATTACTGAACCCTGAAATTATTTTTGTTTGTATGCGGCATAATATTTCACATGAGTTTTGAGTAGCTGAAATGACTACAATTAATAATTAGCATTTTTATTTCACTTAACAGCAGTTTTAATTTCAAATGTAAGTAGATCTGAGCCAGTTATATTGAAGAAAAAATAATATTGCCTTTGACAGTGGAAACAAATTGAGCATTAAAAAAAATTATATATATATATATATATATATATATATATTCCCCATATGTTAGTCCACATAAAATGTTAAAATCTTAAGCTTTTCTTTGGTGTGATTGGGGAGTAAACACACAAACAGATTTTCTCTTTTTTGTCTTTTGTGTTTCTGTGTGCTAAAAATATGCAAGCTTAGTGTTCAAATATTTGTAGCTTGATGGATATGTCAATTAATTAATATTTCCTCGTTGAATATTGAAATAATTAAAAACTCGAAAATTTTGTTGGCGGTTAAGCGAGATGAAATGTCAACTGACTAGGCCGCCTGACACTGTGTGTGGCTGTGTGGGCAGGCGGCGGCGGTGGTGGTGTTGGCGAGCCTGCTGACCACCGTGGTTGCAGCTGAAGGGGAGAACTTGACCCGCCCGTGTGTCCACTACGGTCCCGAGGACTGCCTGCCTCTCCCGGAGGTGGGCTGCCGCACCATGGAGCTCCCGGATGGGGACCACGCCCTCCTCTGCTGCAACATGCGCTCCAGGTTCATCCTGAAGGAGAGGGTGTCGACCATTCTCCTCGCAGGTAGGCAGCCCATGTTGGCTATCATTATCGCATATTACTTTTACGTCTGGGGCAATTTATATTAACGCTCCAGTATATAAAAATTGCATTTTTTTTGTTCTGTTACAAATTTTGTTCCTGTATATATTCGACATGAGTTATCTGCTAGTTGTAAATGATTTTGGCAAAACTTCTTAAGTAACATTTTTACTCAGCTAATCATGTAATGTTCGCTCACTAGAACTTAATTTTCTGTGCTTCCACAAACGAATAACAGATACAGAATATGTTACATAGTCTCTTTCTTAAAATATTTCTCTTCATAAAATTGTGAAATTAATCTGATCCAATGAAATGAACAAAGCAGTTGAAGCCAAACCTTAAAGCTTTTGCTTTGTTTGGCTTTTCTCAGTATTCATTGTAGGGAAGTACGTGTTGATGAAATTATCTTATTTCGGAATCATTACCAAAGAACAATGTGGACCGTCTCTGACATTTTGTGGAGTAAAATTAATTTTTACTGTCAGCTAACTATTTTTAAAATACTATTCAGTGCATACAGCCTGATTTGTGGAATTATTTAAGAACTTAATAAAAATTTACATCGACAGAATCAAATGTTCTGGTAGCCAGCCTTGCTAGTTGCCCATTTGTTGGTCTTCAGAACAATACTGGTGGTATTCATAAGCTGTCTTCACATTAGTCCTATCAGCACAATTCAGGTACTCGTGCAAGTGTGTGTGTAAACCTAAGTGTGGTAAACAGTCATATGCATGTTCTGGAGTGGTAATTGACCAACTCAAACACATGAGCTAAACTGCATGTGTGACTGTAAACCATGCATACATGCAGGCATGCGCCAGTCGCTTGTATAAACCTAATACCTAGTGTCAGGCACACAAGATTATGATGGATCCCTGTCATTGGACCAGAATCTGACTCGTAAACTTGATAGTCAGCAGAGGATCCAACCCTTAGGTATTATTTAGTTTGTGTATCAACATCTGTATTAAA
The DNA here is from genome assembly GCF_032445375.1 of Bacillus rossius redtenbacheri. Classification (NCBI taxonomy): domain Eukaryota; kingdom Metazoa; phylum Arthropoda; class Insecta; order Phasmatodea; family Bacillidae; genus Bacillus; species Bacillus rossius. Next base: position 9,324,991 of record NC_086332.1, read on the forward strand.
ATGCCTACTAGATTGGTCTGTGGAAAGTATGAATTACAGAGGCCCTTATGATTAGGTGTGAATTGTTGAATTATTTGATATTTTAATGTTGGCTAAATGTATGTGCATCTGCAGAAAAAACTATAGTGTACAATTTTTCTGGCTTACAAAGTTTTATGCTATTTTTAGTGTTGTCTGTTGTGACATTTAAATACACTGCACCAAGGTACTAATCAGTTTGTCAATTTTAGTGCTGCCAAATTTGAATAAACAGATAAAATATTGTAGGGAAATAAAATGTGTAATTATCTAGGTACATGTGAAAATGTGTAGTTTATAATTAATTTTTTTCCCCTCCCAGACAAGAACATAACTGCGCTTCACATTCGAAACCTGTCCCTGGAGACGTTGGACATAACCTTCCTGAAAAACCAGTCGCTGGTGTCGCTGGCGATAACGGACAGCAGCGGCCTGGGCAGGCTGACGGGCCAGCTGGGGCTGGACTCCCTGGCCTGCCTGAACCTCTCCAGCAACGCGCTGGCCACCGTCGAGCCGGGCATGCTGCTGGGGCTCCTCTCGCTCGGGTTCCTGGACCTGTCCAGCAACAGCCTGAGCCGGTGAGGGCTGGCCCCTGCTCCTCTCGTCCTTGTCTCGTGCGAACTGACTGCTCACGCAGCTGTCCGATTTGGCTTTTGTAAATAAAGCAATAGGTAGAGACTCGGAAATCTCGCGGATTCATTTAGTCGCAAGCTAGATTGCAAACCTCCACACTCTCGCACTGTGTTCATGATTGGCACGCAGTTGTTTGGACACGCCCCTCTACGACCGTGAGCCAACGATGTCCAGCTAGGAGAGAAGTAAGCGAATCAGGTAGTGCCAAATAACAAGGATAAAAATGTTCTCGCTAAGAAATCAACCAATGGGAAAGTAAACATGGGTCGAGCACACCTATAACTTTGAATTCTATCCTGAGGCCAGAAGAATCCGCGAAATTTCCGGGTCTCTAGCGATAGGCCTCCAACAGACTCCCTCTTTTTTTTTCTCTTTTTTCTTCTTTTTTTAAAATTAAATATGAAGAAGATATTTGACATAGTACTTACATATTTAAAAGCACTAGCCACCAAATATATAAATCTTACTTCATTGAAACTCAGATTTACAAATTACACCATGTGGCCTGTGATTATTTTTTTTTATCTGTTGATTCTTTTTAAATTTTATTTCCAAAATGTAACTTAAAAGTTTGTTTGAATGTATTTAAATGATAATTAAGACTTGGGGATAGGCCAATAAAATCCTCAAATACTTAAATACCATCAAATCCTTAGGAATGAGTAAATATTTGTGGAAAAAGATTGGAAGAAAAATATTATAGAAAATAAAGTAAATTAAAAAAATTCAACAAAAACAAACTCTGAAGTTTACTAGATTTTTTTTTTCCTTCAAACCTATTCTGTTACCATTTCCCAAGATATTGTACATTATGTTAAACATGTAATTTATAAATAATCTTAATATGTATATGTATTGATTCTGAAAAGTTAGTTTATGAAACGAACATTTAAAAGGTTGAATGTTTCAACATTATAGTTAATATTTGTAATTTCTCGTACATTTTATTATTTTAGATCCTTAAGACCTAGCTTTGGATTCAAGGGGTATATTCGAGGTACTCATTTGAGGTTCAAATTCGAGATTTGGATTAAAGAAAATCAGGTTTTTAGTGTTTTTACCCATCATTAATTAAGACTGATTTTTTTATTTTAACGGGAGTAGTGTGTTGATTGAAATTGTTGTCAACAAACACTCTTGAGTAGCTGGAAGACTAAATATTTTGATTATCATTCTTTCTTATGGAAAAAAAGTATTTGATTAGCGCTGTTTTGATTAGTGCTCTAGTTTCCTGGAATGAATTCTAGTAGTGTGTGTAGTTGGTTGACATAAAGTAAATCAGTCAGTAATTTAAAATAGGGTGGTAATCTGACCACTCCTGTAGCTTAATTTTTGATGTGCAACATCTTAGTTCTCAATACACTGCATTTGGTAGGAGAAATTTTGTGCAGGGAAAGGGTCTCATGGAATGAAAATTTTTTACCACAGTCAAGGGCGTCGCCAGCTGATGGCCTGAGGGAGGGAGGGGGGGGGGGGGCAATTTGTGGGAAAAGTATGTATTTTTTATATATATATTATATATTTATTATTTATTATTATATTATATATTTATATATATATATATATAAATAAGAGAACTTGTGCATATAACTTATAAAATGCAACAAAGAGTTACAAGTAGAGAGGAACAGTTTTAAATAGGAATAATTTTTACTCATTTACTACACAAGTTTGCTGGGTAAAATTTCAAGTTTGTTGTTTGTTAAAATTGGAAATGAATCTGTAAATAATGTCATTCTTGTTTTACAATGTATGTACATAAGGTCGATCGAATTGAGTTATTGTAATCCTGGTATTTTCAATAACATATTGACAAAGAATGTTAGAGTCATAATAGTTTTTAATAAAAATCACATCAAGGTATGCTCTATGATCTAAAAGAGATATTAAGACTGGTAGAGAAAAATGCTTAAGTTTGATAAAATTAATAAGTTTAGTTTGAATACTTTCCATTTTCTCACTATCAGTTCCATAAATAGAATTTCAAATTATATTATTTAACATTTCGCTCTGCAAATCAAATGATTCTATAGATGACATAGCTGCTCCGGCAGCGAATTCTAGCGGTGGGTGCAGAAACTACATGTGATTCGCACCCAGAAATTTATTTGAAAACACAGTTTGCTTATATTTATCACCCATTGTCATTATTTTAAAGTATTCTATGTTAAATTTGGTGTCCGAGTTTCGTATTATATAAGTGTATTTGCAACATGAGAACACATGATTTAGCTCCGTGCAGAGGTTAGATGTTACACATCTGTGGTGAGTACTGAAAGACTCACAATTTTTTTTCTGTTTTTGTGTTGGATATCTCATGCTTAGTGCTTACGTGTATTTTACTTCAGGTGGGGCTAATACAAAATTCAAATTTAAAACAGTGTAGGAAAATGTTGTCAGCCCAATGTGTTTGATGCGTGTGGATAAGTAGCGGAGGTTGGTGGGATTGCTGGTTGATGCAGGCTGCCCTACATGCCCGAGACCAACGGCACGCTGGGGGTGGACATGTTCGACAATGACGACGTGGTGTGCCATCACGTGAAGGAGAAGATGGAGCAGAGCAACAACCTGCAGTTCCAGCGGCGGGGGGAGACCAAGTGCTCCGCAGAGCGCTACTTCAACTGGTTCAACTCCACCGACCACCTGTCGCTCACCACCATCGAGCTCATCGGCAGGGTTCGTGTGCCCCTCGGGGCGCTGCGGGTCGGCAGTCCGTGAGAGCGTAACACTGCACTGTTTTGGTGTGTCCCGGCTGTGTGCGACTGAAGCGTTCGTCATCGGTCAACTGCCCCTCGCTGTTTGTAACGTTACTCGAGATTGCTACTCAAAGAAAAAACACATTACTAAACCTCAGAGTAATATCGTTACTGCAATGTGTGGCGATGTTCGATACAGTAGTAAATAATGAGATTAAATTATTAAAATCGCAACAAAAAGCCATGAAACCAGTTATTGTGAAAGTGTCAGCAGACTCTAAACTCAAAAATCAATTATTCCAGAATCCTTAGATAAAATTAAAGTTTGTACTCCCACCAAACACACCAGTTAAAACCCTTTATAGAATAAGAAAAAAATATGTTTCAGTTAGCGAGGCTCACCAAAGGGACTGTGTTCTATATGCAACTATGTATTTTTCATAATACATAAAAAATGTTGCTATATGAACTGCACGTGAATTTAAATTTTTTCCCCTCAAATTTTTTTTCTTCCAATTCTGAATGTTTTTTTCCTTTATTTTTAATAAAGTGCTTTGTGTTTTACAAAGTAAACTAATGTACACTGTGTAAATAGTAATTTTTTATATAGGCCTATGTGTCAAAACAAACTGGTATGTTAAGTGTTTAAGCTAAAAAAAAAGTACAGTAGAACCCTGTTATAATGTTTTTCAAGGGAGCACAAGAAAAAAACATTATAAGCAGGAAAACGTTATAAGCAGGAAATCTCAATTTAGCACTTAACAATGTTCGAGCTTTGTACCAATGGACTCACCAAGCTATGTAAACAACTTTAGTGTTAAAACAAAAGATAGTATACTTGATACATAAATTTTCTGAAACAAGCCAACAATTTTTCAACTTCGTCTTGTTCCCTGGTTAAATTTTGTTTGTCTTTAAAGAAACACTGCCACATTTTTTGTAAAATTGTCTCACGATTCATGATGACAACATTAAGAGTGAGAACGTCTACTCCTTCGCCACCTGAAAATGTTTAATTTTGGGATTCCTACGTATGAATGAAAAAAAAAATTATTTGTAAGCAATAGAAAAAAAAAATTAGTTATGCCCTCGCTCAATGGTTGGCAACTTAAATATCGTAGGACTATGTACGTGCATCTGAATACCCACTGTAATGGCAAGGAAGAGAAGAGTTGACTAAGGGTGCCAACTGACACGTAACTATGAACATTGTGTACCTTCAGTATATTGCATAAAATTGTATTTTAACAAACTTCATGTATTGTATGGCAGTGATTGTAAACATTAACATACATAAAGGAAACTTTTTATCGTAAGTGTTGGAATAATTTGGTTTTAAAACATTTTTTCCCCATTTATTGAATGTTAGAAAGCAAACATTATAAGCAGGAAATTACACTATTTATGAACGTTATATGCAGGAAATAAATACATTGTCCTTATGGGGGAAATATTGGGACTTTAAAAATATGACATTATAAGCAGGAAAACATTATATGCAGGAACATTATAACAGGGTTCTACTGTATTTATTTTTTTGTTAACTGCCACTCTCGTTGAAATGTTATTACCATTGTTAGAATTATTCGTGATTGTAACCTAGTAAACATTTACCTAAATTTATTACATTTTAATTTATGTCAGTAATTTGTACTTGTATTTAAGAAAATATGAAAGTGGTTTTTGAAATTGAGCCAAGTTACAATTTGTAAGTTTTTTCCAAACACTGCATAAAAAATTGGTTGTCTGTAAAGTCGGTTTACGGATGATAGTTTAACGTGACGTCATAACAAAACTTTGATGAAATGATTGCATACTTTTATGAATAATTTTTATTGAATTACAGTAGAATCCCGCCGATGCAACCCCCCTCTGATGCGTCCATTCCGTTTATACGACCTTTTTTTGAGAAACCGTGAAAAATTTGAGCAGAGAAAGTCGAAAATTTGAGTAAAATCTGCTGAAAAACAATTCTGTTACACTTTGTTGGGCGCTATGTGTTCACGTTTATCTTGGCGAGCGCTGTACTGTAAGCAGGTAGGCATACAAAAGACTGCTAAAAATAGATACCACCCCTCTAGACTATCCACGCTAGCCAATACCGGTAATCTGCGCGCATCACCTGATAGCATCTTATTGCCGTCCCGGTCCCGTGCCCTTGTCTTGCGACTGGTTAGTGTGATCTTGCCAGCTGCATCTCAGGTGTCACTGGCCACACACAGCTGTGTTCACTGTGTTAACGACGTCGCCAGGTGTTTGGTTCTCTGCTATTTTTCTATAACATCGCTGACTTCGCACATGCGCAGATAAACAAAAAAAATGTGTGGAATTATGCTATACACCTCGGACTCGCATATCCCGAACAATGGGTTCCGATAAATACTTGCGCTACGTGAATTCGCGTCACGCGAGTTTGGCTATGCTAGCCGGCTGGTGGTTATTTTCGTTCAAAACGTGGCGAAGGAACTTGTGTGGATCAGATAGAAAACCTTCGGCTATAAACTAAAGATATAAGAACAATGCTATCCCGAAATGCTGTGACATGTTTATGGAGTAGATAATCACAGCGACAGACCGACAGGATGCACTCCCGCCGTTGCCATCAGCGATGTTTATTGTGACAGCTCAAGCAATTATCTTTTCCATGTCCCTTCACACAGCGTAAAAAAAAAAACTAAAAAAAAAATCGTTGGAATGCAGACGGTACAGTAACTATGCAGTAAAATAAATATATTTACGGCCCTGCAAAATTTTTCTATTCAATAAAATTCGAGGTATTAGTGATTTTTCAGCAGAAAGTGCTGTGTGACTAATAAACAAATTGTATCATAATAACTTATAAAGTATTTATTAATGGCGAAAGACAGTCGCATAAGCCCATAAAAATATTTATTTTACCGAGTATGGACTGTACAACCTGGCTTTTGTCGCACGCGGTGTGGGAGGGGAGGAGGATGCTGAAAGTTTCTCACGCAGAAGGTTGAAATAAGGGAAGGAATGTGTTGAAATGTTAGTTGGAAAAGGGGGGGAGGGTGTTTTTACATGTTTTGTGGCTCTGGGAGGGATGAGCCTTGAAGAATTAGCAGGGGATGGGAGAGGTAAGCGTCACGTCACGTCACATTTGACGTCAAGCCGCCGCTACCGCCAGTCTGGCCGGACGAGTTTCTAACGCTGTCGCAGAAGCTACCACAGCGGCTTTTCGTGCGGGCGGGTTTAAGATAACATGACAGCTGAGACGGCTTTTCATGCGATAGTGGACGCGCCGAGCTCGGCTAGACACTGCCCGAGCGACAGTCACATGGTGTATCCGACGACGCGGTGACACCCCGAATTCTCTATTGCGACCATTCCGTTTATAAGTCCGTTTTTCCGGAAACCGTGAGGGGTCCCATCAGCGGGATTCTACTGTATAACTATTTTGTATGGATACAAAGAAGGAGTGAAATGAAATCTACAATTTAATTGATAAATTTACTTTTATTTGCACTCATTAATTGAAATATGTTTATTACTTTAACGAAGAGATTATTTTAACTATAACTTTTATACATGTTTGCTATTTAACTTCTTCCAATCTGTGTTATTCTGTAAGGATAGGACAATGATAGGAAAAGTAGGAAACGAATGGGAGTGTTTGAAGTTTAATGTACCTCGAAAAAGTAAAATCGGTGGTTGTTCCAATCGAGTGGAAGAGAGATAGATGCGGCACAAGCGTACAATGACCGTAACGGGACAATGTGTATAACGGGACACTTTTTTGTGCGTGCAGCTGGCGTTCATCGATTTATTAGAAGTTGTCACGTCAAAAATAAAATTGACAAATTGATAGGTGGTTTCTTTCTCGTCCATGTCATTGTTTTCGTGGCCACTTTCTTTCAGGTACTTGTGTCGCACAGTTGTGTTGATGCTGGTTGTGTGTTGGTGGCAGCTGGAGCAGACGTGCCCGCGGGGGGACAGCTACAACTGCAGCTGCAAGTTCGCCCGCTTGGTGACCATGGAGAACCAGATGAACCAGCTGGCCCACTTACTCGTGGAGGTGGACTGCTCCGGTCGGAACCTCACCCAGCTGCCGGAATCCCTGCCCTCCAACACCGAGGTCATCAACATCACCAACAACCACGTGAGTGGCGTCGGTCGGCTACGTCTTCGTCTCCGACAATAAACTTGTAGCAATCGTCATTGCGCTGTTTATTAATCTTTCTTCGGTATTCCCTTTCCAACTATTTTGATGTTCGAAAATCCGGCAAAAGTGCTACTCCAGCATGGCCAAAGTCCTAAATGAACTGGAATATAATACACCTTTACTGTACTTCATTCAATGTTAACATTTTCAGATCCCTATTAGAGGTGTTACATTTACTAACAGTTCATTATAAAGTCGTTCCACTAATAAATAACGAGAGTTCACTGTACATGTTTTGTATATGAACTGGCTAGGCTTGGGGTTTTCAATTGTGGCATTTTTCAAGTACTGATCGCTTATGTTTCAGTCGAACGTGACATTTCCCTACTGGGAAATATCTAGAGCTGGGCGAACCTCAGTTCTCTGGTTTCGAACCGAACAGAATCGAACTATAGCAAAAAAATTTCGAACAGAGCCGAGCCGAACCGAACCGAGCCGAGCCGAACCGAACCGAACCGAACCGAACCGAACCGAACCGAACCGAACCGAACTGAACCTCATTCAGAAATAATTGTTTTGATTTAAAATGAACCGATAACCAGCATTTTGCTCTTTAACTGAATGGTGAGAAAGAAAGGTTCTCCAGCCATATATAAAATTAAAACATTATATAGCTTAGCTTTATTAAAACATTGCAAAACATTTTATAATTAAAGTTTATGCAATAAATAATGAAGAAAAGAAAACAGTTTAGAGAAAATCATATCACCAACTTTTAATTCATGAAGAAGTTCCATCTAAATTTCAAAAAAACTATCTTCCTTTTTCAGTGTACACTAACCTTCATTAAAAAAATATATAATACTATAAAGATGACGAACATTCAGCATAAGGCCACATAACATATTTTTGTGGTAGACATACCCTAACATTTTTAATAAGTAAAACTTTTTAATAAGACATTAAAAAAAAAGTTGAATGTGTTACCTATCTACATTACAAAACCCGCTGACTGCAGTTGCTGTTTTCTTGGAAGAATGCTGCTCGTCAGAAGAAACTTTAGACATTTTTTGGGGTGGTTCTGGGTCATCTGGGTCGTCATTATCTTTTCTCAATTTGGAAAACTTAAACGACGTAAGCCTGCTCATCGCAAATCACCTCAAGAACAATATTATTGTAAACGTAACGTAAGAAGTGTGGTTATAGAAATTTGCGTCGGAAAAAAGAAAACACGAGAAATAATTATGGCTGTAGCGACTACACTAGTCGACTTAGTACTGTACTGTAAAATTTACTGGACCAGAACTTTTAATACACAAGATTAAATTAATATTTTCAGTACTGTTATAACCAAAAAGGCCAAAGAAAATAAATACATCCCAGTAATTTAAAATACATAATTTACGTAATCATTTCCTACCGCATTTGTCTTGTGTTAACTTGATCACGTCAGTTTTGCCCAAATACGAGAGTTCTCATACATGCTGTACAGTATGCTACTACGACACGACCATGTTATGCTATACTGAAGGGATCCAAACGTAAACAAACACTTAGTTTGTTTACAAACACAAGACTGCATGAATGGCAAATGACAGTTGTCAACACACAAGTGCAAATGTACCTAATCTGGTCCCTAACACGACAAATAAATAATAACAAAGGGTGATGTTCCGAGAGATTTTAATAATATTAGGAAAAAAAATACAAAACAACAACATAACATTAGTATTACATATAAACTGGCAGGTTCTGACAATTGTTAAAGTTCTCAAAGTCTCTACAGGCACAATGTGACTAGCAAAAATGTTATTTAAGATTCAGGACGTTACGATGGGCACCCGGCTTGACAACAGTCCAAATCAAAACACAGTCTCTGTTTTTGGTCTCCAACACAACACGTAGATGCCGTCTACACATTAAATAATGGTGGGGTTTGCTCCGGGCTATAACTCTGTCGGTAGGCTATTTCTACCCCCAGGACCACTGGGGGGACCGCGGACAGTTACTATTAGCTTGCACAGTCTCTGCTATACAACGTCTCGTAGCGGGAATCACCGTGTAAGATGAGGGGAGTTTGCAGTCCAACAATGCGCTGGCGCCGCCTCAAGGCGACCACGCCTTACCTTGCGAATGCTGCGCTGGCTCAGCAGTCTCCAGTCTGCGTGACGGCTGTCCCCAGGAGTGCGTTGAGATGCACCAGTATGCACCACACACTTTAGGTCACCAGAGCACTCACACGAGGCGAAGTTCCGGCGCGCGCATCGTCATTTCCCGGACCGCGGACGCGTTGGCGAATTCGATAAATACAGTTCCAGTTCAGCTGTCAGTATTAATAATATCGAAAATTCAACGTAAATGTCGCGATTCCGCAGCCCGGACTCCCCGAGAAAACGCCGGGCGGCTCTTTTATACCTCCGCAGAGCGTCACCAGCGGCCTCTCCTATTGGCCCGTTTTCAAGTCCAGGCGGTTACCGATTGCCGCGAATTCTCAACTCAATTTCTTAACGGGAGTTCCGTAGTTCATTACGTCCAAAATACGTAAAAACGTAAATTGAATATAAGTTCCACTGTAATTTAAATACTTTAAATTAATATCAACAGTAATAATCTGGCGGCGGGCGGCGGGAAAGAAGGCGGTCTGGCGCTGGTGCGCATGTGCCGTCACACTATTACTTCAAAAGTTGGCTCTCAGCACCGTCCAAATATTTACCAACACAGCGGACCATTGTTGCTTAGGCCCCCTCAAACACCGTTTATATGTCTTTAAATATGCCCTACTGACCATTTGTATACATGTGGGCCGTGTATCGGTACAATGCGCTTTAGTTTAACATATGGGGTACGCAATCTTTGGTGATTTTACAACACTTCTCGTACATGCACTATAGTTAAAGGTATAATATACAAGAGACAAGACCTTTGGCATTTGTACGATAGTTTATATTACGTAGTACGAGAAATGCATACAGAATTCTCTACAGTAAACAAAAAAACAAAGTGCACCTATATGAAAAAATGCTATGCGGGTTATGCGATGATTAATAAGAATTTTTTTTTTATTTTGTCAGCGCTTGAAACAGTTGGTGCAACGATTATGCAATAAAAGTCGGAATATTAAAAGTAATGGAATATTGTTGTGCTGCTTTGTGGATGGTCTCAAATGGGGGTTAGAAAATCATAAAAACGTAATTTTTTTTAAACGAACGTTTGGTTTTTCGAATATATTTTAAGAGGTTTCGAACCGAACCGAACCGAACCCTTACGTTCGGTTCCGTTCGAAATTTTCGAACTTCGCCCAGCACTAGAAATATCCTTGACTGGGTAGGACATGTTTCCTGGTTGGCTGAGCTCAGAGGGCAACTGCCACCCTGAAGAGAGCGGCTGAAGTGTCGACTAAAAGTCTGGGATTATTTTGACAACCTTGATGATGCTTCAGCTTTGTTACTTACTGATTATGTTGTATTATAGTAGTTAAAAAATTTTAATTGAAACATTGTTTAGAATACTTTTAAGATTAAAATAATTTGTAGAATTGTTATATCCATGTTCCTTCTGGAATCAGTGTGTTTCCCAGCGTGCTTCTTTGTAAGGTGGAGTTTGTGCTCAGGTGACGAGTCTGGCGCCTTTGGTGAGCAATCCAGCATACAAGGAAGTGCGTATCTTTATAGCAGACAACAACAACATCTCCTCAATCATGGACCTGGAAGGGTCCAACTTCATTAACAGTTTCGACATCCTTGGACTGAAGCGCAATAACCTCAAGACGGTGAGTTTCTCCTGAATGTCATCTTCAGATGTTGCAGTGGGTTTTGTATGTATGTTTATGCTTTTAATTAACTGCTGCTTAAAGTGTTACTGTCAGTTACTGGTAATTATCATGTCCATTTAATGTTTTGTCATTAAGAAGGAGGAATCTTCGTGATTTCAGTTTGCTTTATTAGATAGCTACAACAGAGTGCAGTTTAATTTTTTTACTGGTTTTCTGTAACAATGTTGTATTAATTGTAATTAATGTTTTAGTAATATATGTGTGTCCTTAATAGCAAAACATCCAACTTAAATTATAAATGTAATGATTTAAGGTTGCTCGTGCAAGCTTTTGCGCAGACATGTGTTTTACAGATGATTTCCTACAGTTTCAGAAAAAAAAATCACAAAAGTCTAAACAGGCACATATAATTGTTCTTTTTTTTTTTCATTTGAAAAACAGTTTAATAAATGTGTTAACAGATACTGGAATTGCTCATATACTATGGCCTTTCCTGTGCCTCTGTATTCACTTTTATAATAAGAATGCTTTTTCAGTTAATATATATATATTTTTAAACAGTAACTACATTTGTGCTATGTTACAACGTAAACTTTTAGTTTTGGAATTTATTTTAAAAATTAATTAATTATTTGCTGTGTACCAAAATTTATTTATTTAGTTTTCAGTGTATGGTTTATTCTAAGTATGTATATTGAAACAGTAGAAATTAAGAAAAAAATAATAATAAAAACTTAACTATCAGTTAAGTAAATAGAAGCTGTTAATATCTGATGCATCACATTAAAAGACATAAATGCATTAGGAAATTGAGCTTCCAACATTACACATTGATTTTTTTGTTTTCATATTAATAGTATTGTAACAATAAGGCTGTGATAAAGTATAAACACCAAATTTGAAACTATGTCAACACCAGAAAAATTAAAGCCACGTACATAATCATTTAAATATACTATTTTCCTCTCTCTCTCCCTCCTTCACCCATCCCTCCATCTCCTTCTTCCTTGTTACTTTGTCACTGGAAAAATTTAAATGAGTTCAGAGACTCCAAATAAATGGGGTCTTGTTTTGATACATAAAATGTGATAAATTTCATATTGAAGTAATTTTATACATTTATGCACAATATTAAGAACATGTACAATATTCATAAAAAATAAAAGCAGTAAAATTTTAGCTCTAGTTTCTGCTAATAAGGTAGGATCTAAGTGTTTCAAAGCCTTTAAAACAATCTAATTATCCATGATGAATCACCGTCTGGATTTAAGTCTCGACTTCCTTTCCATTGCTCGATTGCCTGGAGGAAGCGAAGCCAGCCAATTATCTTAAGAGGCGGAAAAAAGTCAAGTGTATCTGTTTGAAAACTACAGTAATTCTGCTGAAATAATGTATTCAAATAACAGTATAGAATCGTATTAAAAAGGTATTTTATCCATCCTGACGGTTCCATTTGTTCCATTGAATATTTGCCTTTGACTCACATGAAATTAATGTTAAAAATCTACAAGTTTGGGTACCTGAAAAATTATTACGTAATTAGTATACTAATTTATAATAGGCTTGTTCAAAGCTGTTACAAGATTGAAGATTGTGTGACAAAATCAATTAATATAGTTCCGTCAGGTAGTTTAAAATCACTCCCAATTGTAATTAAGTTTTTGGCATGTCTCTTAAAGTATCTGCATAAACTTAAATACAATAATAGAAATCCATTTCAAGTATGGTAGGAACGAGTAGGAACTTAGCACCTTGCTAGTTCCATTTTATGAAATTTATTTTTCTTCCGTAGTTGCCAACTTACATCCTGTCGAACTCTTTTGACCGTGTTAATGAGAAAAAACTCAACCTTGGCTATAACAAGTTCCACTGTGACTGCACCACGGCACAGATTGTGAAGATGTGGTTGGTTGCCAACAAGAAGTATATTCCTGATGTCAACGATATCCAGTGTGAAGACGGCGGGAAGGTAAGGTCCAGATGGGACTTGAATTATTTTATAACTCAGTGTATGGTCACTTTATATTTCTTCATGAATTACTGTTTTCAGATATTAAAGTGGAAAAAATGAGGATGAGCATTTGAAATAATTGCTTATTTTTAATTTTTTTCTTTATGGGTCCTCGATAGCCCTGATTGCTCACCTGTCACCTTCAAGAGGATAAGTTGCAGTTTTGATCTTGACCCTCGGCATGACCTAAATCTATGAGGTGATTGGCATGGTTAATCTTGAAGGTGACCGTGTCATGGTGTCATTGTAGTTGAGTGGTCGGTTCACTTGCCTCACACAATAGAAACAGGTTGTATTTCCAGCAGGATCAAACCTGTACTTTTCACAAGTGGGGAACGTGGTGGACATTCCCGTGATCCGTGAGTTGTCTCAGGGTACTTTTCGTCAATGCTCCGTTCTCATCTTACGGACCCCTTATCGTCTCTAAGGTCTCCGATGTCGATGGGATTTCAAGTCCGAATCACTCATTTCATGAATTCATTCTGTGGAGTGATGTGGCAAAGTTAATGATTTCCTCTCGCAGGTGATAGACCTGGATCGCAGCGTGGTCTGTGCAACGCAGCGCAAGTGGACAGACTACATATACTACATAATTGCAGCCCAGGTTGTGTTGTTGGTCTTCTTGATCGGCAAGTTTCTCTACGACTACTGGGTGTTCAAGTCCACCGGATATCTGCCTTGGATTGCGTCCAAGATGCCCAAAATGCCATGCGACTGGGTTTTCGAAACATGACCCCACTCTGAGTAGGAGTGTACCTCGGAGCTCTGTGCCATATATCATCACGTTTGTTCGTGTGATCTGCCAAGTTGTTAACTTTGTGGGTGAAAATTTTAAATTGCTTGCTACCTTCCATTGTATAGCAATACCATTACCTGCAGTTAAACCTAATCTTGCAATTTTTTATTGCACGCTATTAGGCCTGTGAGAGTACTAGTTTTTGAATGTGGAGCGAATATCAAATTATATATTTAAAATATTCTAGAAGTTGAATCAATTTGCGGATATTGCTCTCGGCAAAGCTTTTTACACCTATTTTAAAAATGCAGGATTGAAGTAAAAAAAAAAATTAAAATTGTTTTTACATTTGTGATGTTTGAACTGATTAAGTGATTAACCAATTGGGCCCGATATATAACATCATTCAATAAAAATTATAATATAAACATGCATAATATTGATAATGAGCATTCTTAAAAGCAACAGAGTGCCTTGTTTTTATAACACTAAAAGAACTAAATACTATAATGAGGTTAGGTTTTATTGTTCTAAAGCTTTGCAACAAACGCAAAGCTTTGCATCACAACTGAAGCTTCAAATTAATCTAATAGCAAATTTCTTGCCGAAGTCAAATAAAATGATGAAAAGAGCTTTGATTGATTCACTTAGTCAAAGCTTTGCACAGGTCTACATGCCATTATCTTCATCTGTTCGCACGTCTACAATGTACCTAAATACAAAACAAAAGTTATAAGAATACCAGAGGCACTGAGATTACACAAGCAAATGTGAAAAACTTCTGTGCAGTCTGCATAGTGAACAATTGTAAGCGAATGAATCTCTGTAGTTTTTTTTATGAAGTAAATTTTATCCCACTATGCATTAGCGTATCTTGCCAGTACATGTATGTCAAACATGCATTTTATGTTTTGGTGTGCATTTTTTTTTAATGCCACTGCATTAAGTCTCCATGTATATAATTAAAATAGTGGATTAATTGGTGTTGAAAGTACAATGTTAGTACTGTTGTAATTGTGTAAATATATAGTAACACTTTTGTAGTTTTGGTAAATGAGAGGTTGATGTGCTTCCGAAG
The DNA here is from genome assembly GCF_032445375.1 of Bacillus rossius redtenbacheri. Lineage (NCBI taxonomy): Eukaryota > Metazoa > Arthropoda > Insecta > Phasmatodea > Bacillidae > Bacillus > Bacillus rossius. Next base: position 9,340,058 of record NC_086332.1, read on the forward strand.
AGAATATCAAAAATATATTTTTAGAATATTGTTATGAATATGAGAGTTTTGTACAAATACTAAATAGAAATAATGATTTAAGTTTACGAATGTAATTTTTTTATTCAAAACAGCCGAAAAGGAATGTGAAGACTAGCCATTACTGGATCTCAGTGTTTTGATAAAAAGTGTTTATTAATTAACTATACATTTTCAGATGCCTTTCAAGCAGGAATATAGATAATTTTTCTATATTTTTTTTATAAATGTGATATTAAAACTTGTGTGGTTCTACATATTAGCATTGACTTAGCATAGTAACAACATTACAAAATTCCAAAATTATTAACTGCCAGCCCGTTTCAGGCATAAAGCATGATGGACTTATACTTACGCAGCTTACTAGGCTTCTGCAAATCATGGTTTTTTTTTTTTTTTTTGTATGTACAGTGAAACAAGGAAAATTGTTGAACAGCAGGGGCGTAGCCAGGGGGAGGGTTTTAGGGGTTCAAACCCCCCCCGAAATATTCAAAATATCTCATTAATATATACTGAAATATTAACACTTGTTCCACGGTAATTGCTCACTATTACAACAATGTTTTGAACATGCCGCGCTGCCGCCGCACGCCGCCGATTATCCAATGACACTGCCCGCATCATCGTATTCGTTTGGTAACCTTAGACTTGATTTCGTGTTGTAACCCGCGCCGCGCATGCATCCGTTGCGTGCAATCAGCTCGGCTATCGCCAGTCTCCACCGATCCCTTGCCACCGATCACTGAATCTGTGTACCGTGTACTGTGAAGTGTGGACAATTGGACATAGTTATTTGTGTGATCATTGCTCTGGCTGTGATTTCACTTCGAGTAACTTAAGTGGCCACTGGCCATATTACAGGAGTAAGTAAATTGTAATCTTCTTTACTTACTATAAAATTAATTCGCTTCCCGCTTTTGTCTGGTTGTCTCTATAGCTGTTAGTTTGCAACTCTGTACGCCTAGATCTTCTAAACTACTCAACTTATGTTAAGGCTGTAAGGGTATATTATCGTAATATACATATACACCTTTAGAGAAATTCGAAACTTCATTCGGTGAACAGTTCCAGTCGCCGAGAAGCCATCGTGGATTAGAAAGTTGTTTTGTTTACATCAAATTTTTATTTTTTTTTTGTTTGCTGATTTCGCTTAGAAAACTTTGCTAATTCTATTTTAATATTAATTATATAAGAGTAAAATTACGTTTTTTATAACCTTGTGTTTTGTAAAACTATGAATCAGTAACGGCTTTGTTTGGAGTTTCGGGCTCGCTGCATGTGACTGGTCCTCGTCGCGGCGGGCGGCATTTCAAATGTTTGAATAAAGCTGGAATCACAATACCACGACGGCTCCGACACGACAGGTCCGACAAGCTCAATAGCCAATGAAATGCAATGTCACCGTGACGTCACTCCGTCAGAAAACGCACCCCGACGGCCCGCAACGAATAGATTTTATTTCTAATTCCGTCGTGTCGTACGGCCCGACAGAAAACAAAACGGCAACGGAAAGGAAACAGTACGGAACTAAATTTCAAAAATATTTACCTACTTCGTAATTTTGTTTAACATGCGAGTGAGTTTTATATCTTGCCTTCATCTGTTTGTACAAATTTAATCGTGTTTATGGTTAAAGTTGTTATTGTAGATTGGTGAAGTTTGAATTTAATAATGAATGAGTTTAGCGAATAACTAAATATTAATAAAGTTAAGGCTGAATCTATTTTGTAAGGCATTAGGTTGAAAAACTGCCATAATTATCCTAACAAATAGCGAGAAAAAAGCATGGGCTGTAATAGCATCATCTGTTTCTCTTTCAATTATTTTTTTAAACGTCAGATATACTTTATTTTATGAAAATAATTTGTTTGGAACGATTTGCCGACAGCCAAATCAGAAATCGTCGGGTTGAATATTGTCGTGGCATTGTGACCCTAGGCTATTAAATCTGTCGTGCTGCAATGCTGTACGACGGTTTGTCGGGCCTGTCGTGTCGGACCCGTCGTGGCATTGTGATTCCAGCTTAATAGTGCCGCGGCCCATGGCATGCTGAGACTTTAAAACATCAAAAAGTTTTGATTTGTTCCTTTGAAACTTTTAGCGTCTCCCGCATTAGGGGAAGCTTAATTTTGAACAAATAATATGTGAAAAGTGGTTTGTTATGCCAAAATACAGTAAAACAGTGCGGGTTAAGTGAAATTTGGCTGCACAAATTAATGCAAGAAATTTCATGATTCGGTGACGTAAATATTTGTAAGCTATATTTGGCCGTATTATACATGCATATTATAGTAGAGAAAATTCTAGAAAGATTTGTAATGATGTCGTAAAAAAAGTTTCTTTTTTTTTCCATATTGAATGTTAATTAATAGTATACATAGCAAATGCAATGTTCTTTAATGTTATTTCTGACGTGATAATGTCTTATACCTCGATGAACGCTGGCTGCACGAACGAAAAAGTGTCCCATTCCGTTTGAGCCGAGTGTTTCCATTGTCGTGGTTTACATTGTTTATTACAAAAATAAAAAAACCTTAAAATTAACGAGTGCGAATAAATGTTACATTTATCGAAAAAAATGTAATTTACAACTTACTCCTTCTTTGTATTATACAAAATAATGATAATTCAGTGATATAATAATTCAATTCAGACGACTCGCGCGGTTAGCACATAGCACTGTTGCTGTAATGTACTTAATGAATAATTTCAGTTACATTAATTTTAATATTAACTCTTATTATTTAGTTGTAATTTTTATTTTTCTTTCTAGGTACGAGTTTCATGTTGTCGAGAAATGGAGGGAAAAAAAAGAAAAGGCGATAAGTTTAAGGGTATGGACTACTGGAAAAAGTGGTGTGGTCAAGCGGTTTCCAGTAAGGAAACACATTTGGCTACTGAAACTACAACAAGCTTGCGCGCTGCTGGTAATGAGACTGTGGTGGCAAGTGAGCCTTCGACCTCATTTACAGAATCGAACGACAAAGTCGAGTCAGTGGCACCTGTGACCTCAGTTACAGTATCTAACGACGAATTCGAGTCAGTGGTGCCTGCAGCCTGTTTAATGGGTACGACCAACCAGCCTACGTTTATTCAGGAACCGACCAGCTTGCCTGTTTCATCATCATCTCATCCTGTAGCTAAACTGGACGTTGGTTTTTATTCGAATCAAGATGAAATGGTGAATGAATATATAAAAGTCCAAATTTTAAAAGTCCCTTGGACCCCACCCAAAGATTATAAGTTTCCCATTTCCACAAAACGAAATTTGCGCTTTCAACTTAAATGGATAGAGAGATTCCCCTGGTTGTCATATTCTGAATATAAAAGTGGAGCATTCTGCAGAATTTGTGTTGTAATGGGACGTTCACTTGAAGGTAAAGGCAGCCATCAGCGAATTGGCCAGCTTGTAACCGAGCCATTCTGCAAGTGGAAAAATGCATTAGAAATATTTGAAACTCATGCAAAAACAGGATATCACAAGAGAAATTTGGAACTTGCAGAAAACTTTCTTAAAGTAACATCTTTGCAGGCTTTTTCAGTCAGTGAGCAGTTGTCTTCTGAGAGAAAGAGGCAGCAAGAAGAAAACCGAAAGAAATTAATCCCTATCGTAAAAGGAATAATTTTTTGCGGTAAACAAGGCATCCCATTAAGAGGTAAAATAGATTCTGGGCGGATTGTACCAGAGCCTGATCAACCACTGCAGAATGATGGTAATTTTCGGGCACTGTTGCGGTACGGAGCTGAGTCTGGGGATAAAGATCTTTCTGAGCATTTGGCCACTTCTCAGAAGAATGCTCTTTACACAAGCCCTCAGATCCAAAATGAAATAATAGACATTTGTGGTGAAATAATTCAACATAAGATAATCGAAGAAGTAAAGAAAGCCCGATTATTTGCTATTCTCGCTGACGAAACTACTGACATCTCGCGTGTGGAGCAAGTCTCGCTGTGTTTGCGATATGTTGATTTGAAGGATGTTGAACATCATAAAGTTAAGGAGATGTTTCTCGAGTACATTCCTACTGTTGATGTCACAGGATCCGGCCTAGCAAATCTAATTATTACAGCTCTGAAAAAGCATGGGCTTGAGTGTTCTCATGTGGTTGGTCAAGGTTACGATGGGGCTGCAGCTATGAGTGGGTATTTGCACGGGGCCCAAGCTTATGTTCGTCGAGAATGTGCTCTTGCTCTTTATGTACACTGTAGTGCACACTCTCTCAACCTTGCAATTGCTGACTCATGTTCACAAGCAGATATCCGAAATTGTGTTGGGATTGTACAGTCTGTCGGTTCGTATTTCAGACATTCCGCTCAACGCACTGCTGTTTTGAAAGACAAAATTCGAGAGTTGTTACCCGCCGATCACCAAAAAAGCCTGCTTGTAATGTGCGAAACACGGTGGGTCAACAAGCATGAAGCTGTCATGAGATTCAAAGAAATTTATCCAGCGATTGTCAATGCTCTCGAAGAACTCCAATCTAGCCATAATAAGGAAACATCACAACAAGCCGTCCAAATGCTTAACACACTTCGATCTTCGAATTTTGTGATGTCCTTAGTGATTCTTGAGAAAGTCATGAGCTATACATTGTCGTTATCCAAACAGCTGCAAACAGCTAACACCGACCTGATTACAGCATTCAGCCATGTGGATGATGTTATTAATACCTTGCAACTTCTGAGGAATAAAGTTGATGACGAGTATCCTCATATTTTTGAAGAAGCAAAGGTTTTGCTCGAAGAAAATGGCGGTATACTGCAGATGCCACGCATAGTCGGAAGGCAGTTGAACCGCTCAAACATTCCTGCGTCTGATACATGCTCGCATTACAAAATAAATTTCTTCATCCCATTCCTTGACCATACCATTCAACAATTGAACGAAAGGTTTACGAAGCACCGTAAAGTAGTGACTGCACTTTCTGGTATCTTGCCATCAAATTTCGCAGCCAGTTCTGAAATTGAAGAGGCAGTTTGTATGTACTCTTCAGTGCTTCCCGAAAGAAGTACATCTGTAGTCAAAGCAGAACTAGATGTGTGGAAAGCAGTGATGACAAACACCTCCCCTACTCCAAAATCTGCTTTGGAATGCCTAGATAAGTGCGATCAAAAACTATATCCAAATGTTTACACATTGCTACAAATTTTGGCTACCATACCTGTTTCCACTGCTACCCCAGAAAGGACGTTTTCAAGCCTAAGGAGACTGAAAAACTACTTACGCAACACAACCAGTGAAAACAGACTGAACGGTTTGGCTCTTATGAATATACACTATGGGGCAGAAATAGATGCGGATGAAGTAGTGGACATATTCAAAATGAAAAACAGAAGAATAATTCTATAAGTGTAATTGTGTATGCAGTATGCACTTTCTATTCACGTGTATATTAATGTTGCATTGTTTTGTCATTTTATTTTGTAAACCCCCCCCAAAACTGAAATCTGGCTACGCCCATGTTGAACAGTACATTCAAATGAAAGAGGGAGAGGGAGAGAATTACTTATATATATATAACCAGTAGGGATGTGCGAGTTCCCGATATTTTCAGGTAAGGTTCAAATCCACAATTACCCGAACCCAGAATCATTGTACGTACATTGATTCGAACAGTATTACGAATATTCACAAAAGTTATAAAAAATTTAATATGGCTCAAAAATACTAGCAGTGAAAAATAAAATTAGGCTACTATTATGTAAGTATTTATAATATGATGTATCAAAGAAAGATATGTAAATTAAATAATTAACACAGTGACATTAAAAGATTTCGAGATTTCGAGAGCTTAAACTATAATTACGAATTTTGTCGTATAGCAAACTATAAACTAAAAACAATTACATACCTACAAGAAAAAAGTCTTTGCTTTTTATTGGAGAAAAAATGGTTTCGTTTGCTGAAACTTTTATAAAACTGAGATTTCCCTGTGGCGTGCAGTTTATTACGATTGAGTTAGAGAATAGAATATGTTTTGGTTTTCATATTTTAAAGTGTTTATTATTAATTAAGTTTACATAATTATAAACATTTCAATCTCAGTGTAATAAATAATTGCCAGTAGTTACAGTTAGAAAAAAGAGAACACACATTATTTTAAAATTAATCAGTTATTTTTAATTAATCTGTGCTTAGTATTCAGAATCGGATTCATATCTCAAATATTGCCAGGGATTCGAATCTGATTCGAAACGAACTGAAAATCAAGGATTCGCACATCCCTAATAACCAGTAATAGAGTGGTTTAAAATGTAAGAAAATAAATAACCTGCCAATGCATTTTCATAACCCAGTTAAATGTTAAGTTTGTAAATAGTTTTGTTTATCCATCTGATATAAACAAAAAAAAAAATTGTATTTTTAAAAGTTTCAATCACAATTAATGAGTGGAATTTGCAGAAAACAAATCAGAATCTCATTATATCCTCTTTAAGCTTCATACATGTTATTTCTTTTTTATTTGAGTGTGTTCTACTTGCTCTATGTATTAGAAATGATTGATAAAAAAAATTGGTCAAAAAATTTTTATTTTATATGTTGAATTAAATTACGTGTTCACGAACACTAAATATTTTTTGAATACGCACAGATTCCTACAGATTACTAGTAGAATATATAAAAATTAATCCAGTAAATTGCTTCGTCAAAAATCACATTGATTTTTGTATATAATTGAGCGATATGTATTTTTGATTACTTGTCAGTCAAAATTTGGTAAGTACGTAATACACACTTGAGCACCCTGATGAAAACTTGTTTGGCTTGCCATACAATATTTTGCATCTGTTGTTTGAAGATATTTTGCAATAACATGACAACTGCGACAAGAAGTTCGTAATACGTCAGAATAGAACTTTATTGTTAACCTACTGTTTTTAACTGTGCAACAAATAGAATCAAACCACTAGTCTTAGTAAAATGTTTCTTGCCATTAAATCTGCAACCCACATTTCGCCGCCTGAGTATTGGAGTGTTCTATGTCCACTTTTTAGGTTTTTTATGCTATGGACACGAAATTAATATTAGTATTCATTTGTACTATATCCACACACGTCTACGCACATAAAAATGTTTGTTCTTAATATAAGATCAATATTATTTTGCTCTTACGTCATGCTACTCATAGTTATTTGAACTTTCAAATGCTTATATCTCAGTTCCTACTTCAAATGACATAGAACACTCCAATTCTCAGGCGACGATTTGACAGCCATCACTATTTACAAGTTTTTTGTACTGGAACATATTTCAGAGATTTTGCAAAACAATTTATTGAATAAATTAAAACAATACAATAATAATAATAATAATAATAACAATAATAAATTGTCTTACGAATGTAGCAGTTCATCCAACATTCAAGGACAAAAATTATCACACTTATTTCAGAAATATAGTGCCAGCAACACAACACAAATAGAATAACTTTTAAGTCTGAAAGTTAGTTACTCTGACATCATAGATATGTTGAACATGAATGGTTAGAAAATTATTTTATTTGCATCACATCTTTCGAGCATTTATGATTCCAACATAACGTTGTTTTTTACTCTTATTTTTAGTCAGAGCAGTATCAAAGTTGTATTGCATCCTTTGATGGGCAGCAGAGAGAATGGGAATACCAATTTTAATCCTGTATTCCTTGCTTCACAATAAAAATTTTAATCTTCAGTTTCTCAACATTAGTGCAACATGTCAAAGTATTGATCACATTCAAATGAACTGCTTTTAATATGCAAGTTGTGCTCTTGGTGAATGATCTCGGGAATATTTTGACATCAAATAGGACGCATCTGGGATGGACACTAGGGATTTGCCACCATCATTGTGTCATGTTATATGGCAAGTAGGAAGGGCTTAGGGACAGAACGTAGTTTGGTGCAACTGTACGGATTACGAGCATTCACTGACGTGTACTAAATTATGTGTTCATGTCAAATAGATTGTACATACGTAATTAGATATTTTGTTGTTGAGACTGGCGTTATGGCACTCAATGTTGACAAAAAAAACTCAAAATCTAAATTCATTTTTTATAATCTCTTAGAAGAAATGTTGTTATTCATAGTTTTATTCATGCTTTAAAAATAATTGATATGCTTGATTTTTTTGTGTGTTGTATCTACCATTTGAAAAATTGTAATAAAAAGCATAACCTAGGATATGTAGATGTGTGTGTGAAAGGACCGTTGTTGAGTCTGAAGTACATTTATTTAATTTTTAGGATCTACACATCCATATGAGACTAATGACATAGTTTATGTGATTTACACTTTAAAATAATTTTGTGGTGATGATAATTTCTATTTAGGTAAACTGAAGTAACACATGAAGGGTTGCTATCTAGCAGGATGTGGCTGAGTAGTTTCAGTTGCCTCTGTTAGATGGCAAGGCTGACTCACATGCCTCAACTAAGTAAAAGTGTTTTCATGGAAGTTTTGTGTGTTCTTTTTATAATTTCTCATATTTAAAGTTACATTTTATATTTCTTTATAAAAAAATAAGAATTAATATATGCACCAAAAAGTAAAGTGTACAACACATCAGAACCACTGCAGTCTGTTGGGAAGAAATTATTGACTTGTGAATTCTGTGTATTTCATTGACAGGACAAGTGCAATGTATTGATACATCATTGTGTCGTACATCATTATTTTCATCATCATAATCATCCATTATCATCAATCATCATCTGGTTCCAGCGTGCAGCCAGGTCAGCAAAGTAAAATCCTTCATCTTCCTCTGTCCCCATCTCCATCACTTTATTCCATTCTTCTCCTCTTTCCAGGTAGAAAAAAGCACACCAAGTATGTATGGCAATATGTTTTAAGCATGCAACCAGAACCAAGTACAGCCTTTGGAAAAAAAAAATTGCTTTACTGTGTAACTGACTCACTTTAATAAAAATGTACACATGCAAAGATTTAATAAATTATGTGCTTATCTGCTACTCTAGTTGTTTTAAGGAGGTAGTAGATTACTAAATTATTTTGTTTCTATAATTTTGTCTTTTTTTACGATTTAAATTTTATTCATTTTATAAATATGATAGATTGTTTATAAGTAATTTTATTGTACATTTTATGTTTAGTTAATTTGTTTTAAGAATCTTACAAGCATATTTTATTTCAAGTTATTTAATGAATCAGTATGGTTCCTAGTTTATTATATGTATTTATTATGTAATGCATGCATCAAAAAGGAAGAAATAGAAACAAGTTGCTTCACTTCTTTGCCCATGGTTTTATAGTTCTCTAGTTCTTGTGTGATTATCAATTCTTTTCTTTGGACCTGCGAAAGTCCCAGTGTGGCCATAAGGGTTCTATATTGGACTTTGTGTTTCTTTCTTTTTGTACACCTGCAATCTGGAATTGTGCATTTTTTTTACTATTAATTCGATGTCAGATGAAACACTTCACAAGTCCTTTGACATTCTGTAGTTAATTTTTAAAACCTACCAGAATTGGTAATTTTATTATTGATCTTAATTCCTAACTGCTGGTTGTGCCTTGAATGTTGCCTTGGGCAAAATAAATGTTCTCGTTAGAGATGTTAATTAGACTTGAGCATTTTAAATTTTCATACTACTGTTGTTACGATATAGTTTATTAATATTATCATGATTCGATGATTGTAATATTGTAGGGAATGTCATGTTTGTTAATGTTCAATTGTTTTCTAAGTGTTGAAAATGTTGGCTGCGTGTTTCAACTGAATTTCCTTAAGATGTTAATTGTATGTGCATTGCTGCCTCATTGTCATTATTTCAATGAATTCAGAATTTATTAGTGGCAGATTCTAATACAAACCTGTTTTGTTCATTAGTATGTACATAGATAAGAAGTAAACAACACAATTCTTTTTTTGTATAAATTACCCCTTCGTATGACGTACGGCAGTGGTGGTCTAATGAGAGGTGGTGGGGACACCCCCCCTTCAACTTTTTTCCTCATAACTTCCAGAACAAAAAAAAAAAGGATTGAGGAACAAAATTATTTGTACTTCAAACCGCACCTGACCTTTGAAATTGGTGAAGGATTGTTTTTTTCTTAATAATGTATTATTTTACTTTTTTAGTACTGTTGGTTAACTCCTTTTTTTACCCTGATGTCATAAATGCATTAAAATAGCCTTATAACTATGGACCGGAAAAATTCGCGGGTTCAATGACCTGTAGGATGAACTCCATAGTTCTACGTACACTCGGTCAAATGTCACACACACATTGGCTGCTGTCTTGTGAGACGTCCCAACGTAGCAGCCTTTGATTCGATACAGCTTTCGTTGGGTGTTTCTCATTGGCCCAGAGTCATCCAGGTGAGCTGTGAGCCAATAGCAGAGGCAGCACTGAGGTACGTATAACTATTTGTATTTTAACCTATCGCGAAATGAATTCGCGAATTTTTCCTGTTTCTACTTATAACAGGCTTTTTCTCCTTAACTTTCAGACACCCCATTAGACACCATATTTTACTGGAAGGTATTCCAGCCACAGATAACCCTCCAATCCTTCCATTCCCTCCCTCCTTCCTTCCAAGGTCTACCACAGGTGTGGGCTCAGATTTAAGGGTGCTTTATAAAAAAATACTAATATTATGTTTTCATTACCTACTATGTACGTATTTAAGTTTGTTGCTTTACAGCTAAATGTGGTGAAATAATCTCTTAACATATTTAAATAGTAATGCAATAAAGAACCTTTGTGACAGATTAACTGACCATGCTTGTTAAGTTGTTCAAACATTTAAATAATATTTTTAATTTTAAAATTACTTTAAGATATAGATATTATTCTGTTAGCCTTTGTGGAATCCCCAAAAATTCAGAAAATATTTTGGGAGCAACAACAAGATTTTTTCTTGTTTGATAGAAAATTATATTTTCCTGATGGTTTTAAGTAATTCAGGCAGATGATATTTTTTTTTTAAATTATTGTCATTGAGTGAAGAATTAGATTTTGATGGAATACATATTTTATTTTTCTTTAGCTTTGGAATTTTTCAACTATGTACCTATTGTGAGATACCTGAACTAGGTGATAATGTGATAAAGTCTTTGTAGCTCTTGTTTTCATGTATGTATGTATGTATGTATGTATGTATGTATGTATGTATATATATAGGTATTATGAAGTGTGTTTTAACTTCTACAAACAAGAAGGTGTTTTTATATGCATGTTTATATAATGTTGGATTATATGTTGTTATAACAGTTTACATTGTGGGAAATAAACATTTTCAGACTTTTGTGCAATTAGCCTTCCTTTTTTGAGAAAATTAATGTTTGAGTCTTTACTTCCAGTATCATGGGCTGCATCTGTGATATGCGCATTCTTGAGTAGCGGAACTTTACATGCCCAAAGAATAAAAAAAATCATGAAAATGATTGACATCATGATGGTTTTTACCGTTGATTCATGGCCACGTTGTGTAATGAAAATGAAGGTGGAGTAACGGGACAGTGTATAGCTTTACACATTGCTTTGGCTCATATTTAAACATTTTTACCTATTTTCTGGAATGAAAATTAACAAGTTGACAATCCTTAATCAGAAATGTTAGAACCCTGTTTTTTTTTTCTTCTTTAAGTTAGAAAATTATCATTGTTCCAATCACACTCCTAGGTCAGCGAGTAATTTGTCCCTATCTTTGCACAATTTCACACAGGCCCCAATTTCAGAGCAGATATCTTTAGCCTGCCTCTTTCACCTCCCTCTCCTTCATTGCCAATCACCCCAAACATTATACAATTTTACAAATTCAAACTTATATATTATCAGTTTTAAAACAGCACATTATGCAACTAAATACTAAGGTTTTTCAAAAATATAGACTGTTTGGCTTTTTCCGTAAATTTCAAAGAAATACTACTTATTGTAGCTGTTATGGTGCAAATTATGGAAAATTTTTATATATACAGTTTTTTTTTTCATGGTCTATTGACTCCAAAACCATCATAAACTCAAAAGTATGTGTGTGTGTATGTACGTATATGTGAGTGAGAGTGTGTGCGTGCATGCGTCACTTTTTGTGAATACTATAACTGTCGCAATTTTTCACAAATTACTTCCCAACTTCTACCTAAAATCTAGTAGGGAAAATCTCAGTCGAGTTCATTAATGAGCAATATCCGACCAAATGGGTAGAAAAAAGGAAGGTTTTTTGAAATACAGAAAAATTGCTGTAGCTCCCATAATATGGAAAAATATCACATTCGTTTGAACGTATTATAACTCGGAGTAATACCAAAATCTTTTATCTGAATAAGTTATTGATACAACCAACCAAAACTGCAAGGGGTTGGAAAAACAAGGGTTGAGGACAAAAAAAAAACTTTCTTCATAGAAACAACCTCAAATTTGTGTAAATTTTGTATTAATAGTATAAGTTTTATCTTAAACTTAACTTTTGTCTGAAAAATATTTTGATTAGACGAACCATTTCTGCAAAGGGGTTGAAAAAACAAGGGGTAGAATTTAAAAAAAAATTCATAACTCCCTGAGTAAGTACACGATCAATTCTGTTCAAAATGTTTGTTTATATTATAATTTTTATCAAACTTTTGTCTGAAACCATTTTTGATATGACGAATCATTGTTGCAGGGGGTTGAAAAAAATAAATGGGTAGATTTTGACATGGTCGGGGGTATTGTTAATGAGACGTACGAGTTTACCGGGCGCCACCGTGTCAAGGGGCACGGACCCGGCGGAGACTCGACCCCCTTGCTGCAGTTCTCGGCGACACCTGGACCTGGCCCGATCGCAGCGCCGGGCACGCTCTGATGATTAGATGGGTGGGTTCTTAGGGCGTCTCACACGCCAGACGTCGAGGAGGCAAACACGTGATCCGGCACTCGGACAACATGCACGTGGTAGCACTGAGCTGTCACGGGCGCGCGCACACAGATTGTCCACACGCTTATTTACGAACCCAACTCTACAAGGTAACTCAAATAAACACTCCGCGGTACGTCCGGTTTACGTCGAGTTCAGCTCCCTCTCGCGGCGATGGCGAAGAACAACTTACGTACCATGTGCACTGTTAAATCTGTTCAGTTTTATTGTAAAACTTTAAATTATCTACAACTCTCATCTGAAATAATTTTTTATGCTACCAACCATTACTGCAAGGGATAAAATAAACACGGGTTGGAGGACAAAAAATTTAATCATCAAATTGTTCGTAAATATTATCATTTTTATCTAATAAAAAAAAAGGGGGGGGGGGTTGAAAAAAGAGTGTTTGGATTTAAAAAAAAAAACAGTAACTCCCTTAGTAGGTACACTATGAAATCCATTTATATTGTTCGTAAATATTGTAATTTTAATTAAAATCTTTTGTCTGAAACAATTTTTGATAATATAAACTATTACTGCAAGTTGTTGATAAAACCTGGGCTTGAAAGAAGAAAATACATGAAACATGTTTATTTTGGTTTTACTTTTTTAAATATTTTTGAAAACTTTTATTTGAAGTAAATTTATGTAACAAATCAATTTCTGCAGGGGTGAAATTAACAAGGGTAGAAAGACAAAAAAAATTCATTTTTTAATTGATATACTTAAAAAAATATTATTATTTATTCTAAAACTCCTAAACTTTTTCTGAATCTTTTGCCTCAAACAATTTTTGATGAAACTAACTATTACCATAAAAACAGGGTTTTAAATTTAAAAAAAAAAAACTTTCGTATCAATTCGTCAGAATTTATTAATAACCATCTTAATATTACCTTAAACCTTTATACAAAAAAATTTATACGACCATGTATTAGTGCAAGGGATAAAAAATAATGTTTGGAGGACAAAAATAATTGCATAGTAGGCATAATTTGAAATTCATTAAGACATTCAATACTGGATGCATTAAGTTAAAAACATTCAAAATATTTTTGCTGCTTGGAATATGAGAAAAAGTTTTTAAAATATTCCAGGAGTTAACAGAATTTTCCAAAACATTTCCAGCAGAAAAATAGTTACTTTGAAATCTACCCATGCCTGTAAGCTGTGCGGAAAGGGATTTTTTCTAATTTAAATTAATGAATGGTTGTCACAGTATTGTACGGCTGTTATAACTACCATAATAAAACATGAGTTATAGTACACTTTATGTTGTTAAACTAGCTTTAAATGTATTTCTAAAGTGATTGGTTAAGGCCTAGTAATTTTTCTTATTTTTTTTTTCCATCCCTCAATTTTTTTTTCCTTCTATTTTTTTACACCTTAAATTCTCCTGCCCCTCAAACACTGGTGCTCTGGGCAAATTGCATGGTTAGCCCGTTTGCAAATCGGGGTCAGGTTCCACTGCTACTGCTTCCTCCGAATCTGCAACGTATGCAATGGAGAGTGGTGGCGCAGTGGTGAGACACTGGACTCACATTCCAAGCGGACCCTGGTTCGATGCCAGTCCGGCCATCCTGACTTCAGTGTTCCATAGTTTCCCAGAAATCACTCCGGGCAAACGCTGGGATAGCTCCTCGCCTCAGACACCTCAGACCATGGCTGATTGTGATTCCTTCCACAATGTCCCTGGTCTCTTAACGACCTCGTCAGCAACGAGACATTTATCCATATGAATAAAAATGTAAACGTTCATTCGTTCAAAATCTTAAATCTCCAAAAGTTGTTTACCTGTTGTTTTGAAATTTTGACGCAATGTTGCATTCTAATACATGCGTGCTTTTATATACATATGTCTCACCTGTGACAGCTTAAAAGGCAAATACATATCAATCAGTGTTTATGTGGTCTTCTGTTTAGTAAAAATAAATATGTAGATAGGAAGAAATAGAAAGATAGGGAAAGGGATGTACAGATATAGAGATATAGAAGCATGGAGCTCTATATATATATATATATAGCTCATCTCACGATCTATATTTCTTTACACACATTTATATATATATATATATATATATATTATATTATATATGTGTGTGTGTGTAAAGAAATATAGATAGTGAGATGAGCTATATATAGAAACACATAAATAGAGAGATATGGATAGAGATTGATAGAGAGAGAGAGAGAGAGAGAGAGAGAGAGAGAGAGAGATGCTTTGTATATGTGTACCTATTTCAAACCAATTAAAAAAATATTGAAAGAGGCATAGCAATGCCAAATAAAATTAATTTAATGTCTATTTCAAATTCCTGTTTGCCTATTCTCACTTCTTCCTTCACTTAATTTGAGGACTTTTCCACATGTATTTCAAGTCCTCCGGACTTCTTCTTGGCAACTTTTCACTTCGCGTTCTCTACATGTCTGCGCCATTACAGTCTTGCTTCTTCCATAATCTCCGTAAGTGCGTAATATTTTATTATATTATGTTCGGTTTTATTCATCATCCTTCTTGAAAATGTCATTCCATTGCCTCAGTTTCAAACTACATATTACTTTGGGAACATAACTACATATGCCTTTTACAATATCTGCATTTAGATCTGTTCATGTAATGCAAATAGCTTGCATATAATAATGACTTGCTTTAATTCATTCAGACTTCAAAAGTCGACCATGTTATAAAATGCTGGATAATACCGGTACAATTGAAATTAGTTTTAGTAAGTTAACTTGAGGATTCATTATTGAAAATATGAAAATAGCATTAATGTTGTTTCAGGAAGTGCAGGAGACAGTAAAGCTATAAACATTGCCATCCTGGGTTAAAAAAAAAACAAAACGGTGGTAAACATGAGATCATTAAGCCAACTAGAGCAGTGGTTTGCTAGTCCAGCTCTAGTGTGGTGGTGGTGGGAATGTTACAATGATCGCCTGTTCACACCAGACTGACACACTGACACTGTCTAATGCAACAACTGCTTCCTACAAGTTGGACTATTGAACATGTGAGAGACGTATGTCTCATACTATTCAACTAAAGGATACATGCTCATGAGGAGGCTGTTTTGTGTATTTGCATCATTTCTGATTGAACGCTAAAACAGATACAGAGTTAATTATTATTGTCTCCATCGTCAGATACATTGTAGGAAAAACAAAATTTATAACTCTCTTAAAAGATAAGATTAAAAGGCAGTTTTTTTTTACATCATTTTGGGAAGGAGAGAAACATGCACCTCAATTATCTCTCAATATGGACAGAGTTGTTGTCAATAAGACACTTTGGTGCTTTGTTTCTCCTCTTCATTTTACAAAATTTTGAGATATTATTTAAAAAAAGAACTATGCATCTTTTTTTTGCATATCATGGGTGCACATAAATTGTTTTAATGCAAAAAAAAAAACAATTCTATGACTCAGAATTGATAGAAGTGTGGTAATGAAATATATTGTTTTTTAATTTGTTGTGTTCGTGATTGGCAAAGAGCATTGTGATGAGTGAGCCTGGGACTGGTAGGCCTCTTAAGTGGGAGCAGGGTGTCTTCTGGTCACGAAGGTCAAAAATTTAAGAAATCAGGAGAAGCTAGAGAATTCCCATTTAACTTGCCTGTGACAATTTCAACCCTCCAAATTCAAAATTGATAAGTTTCAGTGTGAATAGTAGATCTAATTCATATTATATTTGCTCTACTTTAAATTTACTTATTGGCTTTATAAAAATATCACCCTTTTATATAGAAAAGGTTGTAAGAGAATTTTTTTGAAAAAATTTGTGGTTGTGGAATTGGTTCACTAGGTGTGGTGCTTATTAGGAATTTTGTTTTTTCCTTAATATAATTTAATTTTCCATCATTTATGATTTTAGATTTTATTATAATTTCGTGATTTATTTTAAGTCTGAAGTTAGCATTGTTTGTAAGCAAAGTTCTAAAGATTTTTAAAAGTAAAAGGCTGAACGTTACTTTTGGCAAGTTTTAACGTAAGTGCGACTTTCAGTTGAGTGGACAGCGCCTAGGATGGAGCGCACTAAAAGTGTATTTGCGAAATGTCGCGGCAGCTAGGATTGCCCGCTCTCGGCCAGACTCGGGAGCCGGTACACGCGCGGGTTTCAGTGGCCGATGTGTTGCATGCAAGAAGGACCCAGCGGACTGGCCTGTGACGTCGACGCGTGCGCAGTGCGGTCGGGTCGCCTTGAAGAGAGCTGAGCGGTCGGCTGGAGGGATTCGCTGACCGGCCGCGGCGTGCGTGTGGAGGCAGACGAAGGCTTGGGAGCACGAACGCTCAGCCTTGCAGGACGTGAAACAGGCCGCTTTCGTTTTAAATAGTTCATTATCGGTGACGATGATGAAGCTCTACAAGTTTCGATTTTGCAAATACGACGCAACAAACTGTAAGTACTGTCTGTTTCAATTTTTTTTTTTTTTTTTGTAGTTTGGTCGGCAGGAATTATTAGTGTGGCTATAAATACACTTGCTTGATTGTGGAAGAGAAACTATGATGCCTTAGCAAACTCCTCTTTGGACAGCTTTTGAAACGATTGTGATTACACTCATTAAAGAAGGAAACTGCTATATTTTGTAGGAACATACTGTTAATAAAGACAGTGGTTAAACTTGCCTTTTGAGAGAATATATTTCAAGGGACCCCAAAATAAACTTGTTACATTTTAAATTTTTTTATAAACTATTTTAAGAAATTTTTTAAGAAATATTTTATGATGACTTCTTTCCTTGTTATTAACAAATTGTTGTTAACTTTTTTTAGGAATGTTATTGGTGAATCCAAATTTATTCATGCAAAATATTTTATACATCCTGGTGCCAAGAAAATTCAGTATTGGTTATCAATTATAAAAATATATGAGAAAATTGTTGAATATTTTTTTTATATATTTCTTATTTTTATAATGGTATTGGGGAAGTTTATTGGTAATAATAGAGTTGTGAATGAAAATACCAGTACACAGTTGATAAGCATTGAGTAAGAACAGTTGTACGTTTATGGTAGCAAAATAAATTGCCAGTGAAAATTATTTTGCAATTTTTTGAATTCTAGTGTTGGCCCAATTCAACAGCATGGTGATTGATAAACCTTTATTGGTTTGATTTTCAAGCCGACCACTGGCATAGTTATTTGGCTAAGTAATAGTTTGAAATTAATGTAAAATATTTTAAAAATCACTTGCGTGATGTTTGGATTGTGTGCTCGGCTTCTAAAAGAGAGGAGAACACCTTAGAGACTCACTGTTTGCATCTCAAGTCAAGCAGCAGATATTACTGTTGCAACTTCCTTGGACCTTGTGTGCTAGTTTTTTAATTTTTGAGGGCAGTTTTCTGTTTCCCAATATTTCAGCCTTACATTATTAACAGTGTTGCAGTTTTTTTTAAGTATAAATTAACAGGCTTTCAAAACTTAATTTAGGAATAGTTTATTCAGTGCAAAGTACAATATTGAAAAAATAATTTATAACTTTCACTCAAAGCTACAGTTGATGAAGTACAAAATACATTACAAATTTCCATAACAACCATTAGTTATAGATAGTATAAAGTAGTGCTAAGTCTTTTGTTACAGTCTTTTTTTTGCAAAATAAAATATACAAATTATTATTTTAAAATACTTTGTTACATTTAAATAAATTGTGATTATTTTTGTAATTCACATTTCTTTAAAGTAGCCTCCATGCCCATACTTAGAATATAACTATACAATTTTTTTTTTTCTTTCAAAATGTTGATATATTCTGCTACTTTATTACTGACAAATTACTGAAATTTGTTATATGACATGGAAATTTTTTTGTTTTATTTTTAAGCTGAGCATGTTGTTATATATGCAACTGGAATGAAAATTAGATGCAGGATTCAACTCTACAGACACTTTAAACCAAATACTACATTAATCATTTTTTTGAATTCATAAAGTATAAATAATGTTAAACAATTGCTATGGATTACACATACCTAGGCAATATATATTACAAATTTTTTCTCTTCATTGGCAATATGTTGTTTGATGGAATAGTTATATCCTAGGTCAGAGCTGTAGGAATCTGTTTTGTATAAATTTTTCCAGATGGGCAACATTAGAATGTGAAAAATGCTGGCACATGGCAGAAGCTATAATGTATCACGTGATATTTGCAAGGAAAAGCATTTTCCAAAACACGGGTCTCGTGTATTTGCAGCATTGATTGAATTACATATATTTAGTGGTGGGTAACCTGACATTTTTCTTTCTAGTCCCACAACCTCCATGGTTACGGATTTACCGTAATTATTATTATTATTATTATTTTTTGTTATTTGCTGAAAACCTCTGTCAGCATCTGATTTGTGCTCATGGCAAGCTTCAGCATTTGGGCCAATATTAACGCCTCAAGCCCACCAACAGGCTTCGGGAAATAAATGTGCAATTGCATTGTGGTCCCAGAGGTGTGCTGAGCATTAGTAACCGAGTTGACATGGAGGTAATTGGTCACCGAGAAAATAGTCTAACAAAGTTTTTTTTGTGTAACTTATATAAATTAATCCTGCAGTATTGTACTTGTAAATAAAAAGTATTTTAATATTATAACATATAGTAAGGTTAAAATTATTATGAGGCATGGATAAATTAATTGAGCTATATTTTATTTAAATGAATACATTGTGTGTACATTGCTGTAGGGAAGAAATTTATCTTCATAACTACAAAAAATTTCTGTCTGAATATTATGTGATCTTTTTCCCTCATTGCAAACTTAGCCTAAATTTCTAAATTGGTTGCCTTATATTGTCAGTCCTACTAAAAAAAAAAACATAACTAGCCCTAACCGTGAATTACAAGGATAGAATATAAACATCAAAATCATTAGTGGTATGGGCGGTGCTTCCTGAGATGATAGTACATAACTTTTACGAGTAGCAAACAAGCTTGCCGTAACTTAGGCACTTGACTAGTAAAATGGTACACTGGTGTGAACATTTAAGAACTTCAATTCTAAGTACATAGAGAGAAATGGTATAATAATTGGGTTTTGAAATGTTTAAAGCATAGTTTTTGTAAACAAATGTAAAGGTTACATTGATCCATTTTTTTACATAGTCTGTCACGTGAAATCTACTCTTGGAAAATCATTCTCAGGGTGCATTCAAACTTTCACTCTGGTTATTAAATTAGTGGGTTTCTAAAAAAAATAAATGCTTTAGGGCCGTGTTAATAGTCATTATGTATGCAGATTTACACTTGAGATAGTATAATTTGACTCAAGTCTTGAATAAATATTGTAGTCATAAATAAGACAAGCGTACGTCAATGGTTAGATTTAGATACATACTTGGTTAAAAATAGCCGCAAGCTTTCCTTTGCACATATTAGGTCTGAGATATATTATATTCTGTTTTATTCATTATTTCTCTGTTTGTTTTATTATTCTGATTGCTCTTAGAAATATCCTTTGTAATCATGACTTCAGTATGTATTCGTGCAATCATTGAAATGAAAATAATTAGTGCTGTTTATAGTTCAGATGAATGTGTCCACCAACACTGCACTTAATTTTTAACATTTACAATATAGTGACATGCTGTTTATTCATTTAAAAAAAAATCTTGCATGAGAAAAAGTTGTAACAATTTGTGTTATCTGTTGTTGAATTTGATAATTTTTGTAAATAGTTCCACACATTTTCATGTGTGAATTTTTTTTATGAATTATTTGCTGAGAGCATTTTCTGTTAACAACTTATTACTTTGTATTTCAATTTTATACTGATATATTATTCTTTTACTTACATTTTTGATGAAATAAAGCAGTGTATAAAAATCACAGAGTAATTGTTAAAATTCAAACATGAAATCTCACTCAATTTTTGTGAAAACAAGTATGTACTACATAAATTTTTGTGTTTGTTCTCAATTAACTTGCTGACTATAAGTATTTGAAACAAACTTATTTAAAGTTTCTGACTCAGTGATAACTAGCGACAACAAATGTTCATAAGCAGTGAATGTTCCTTTGCACAAGTAAGGCTTAAGAAAAGGTACTGAATTGTAAAATAAAAAATTAAAATAAAAAAACACTGCTGAAATGTAGATCTGCAAGTCTCACAAAATACATCAAAATGTGCATATAATATTGCCTATGTTCTCAAGACTATTTTTAAGTGCTGTTCTCAGCTATAGCAAGACTATTAATTCGGCTCCTAGTTACCTTTGTATTATGTGACACACTGTAAGTTAAATCTATAAATATAAGTGTAGTGTGCATCGATACGATGCATTCTTGTCTGTTACTCATACTAAGTTGAATGAGCAATGCATTACTTGCATTTTAAATTTAAATATTCACACAAATTGTTGAGTGAGGCACGTAGTATAGGTCACCATCTACTCGCTAACAGTATTCACACTATCGTAGAACATATTACACAACCATAGGTATATAATAACTACGCATATATCGCCGTACATCACTTGATAAACATTTTATGTACTCAACACATTTGCAGAGGTTTTTTTTTCCTGACTAGCCCTTGTCTTTGCACTAGAACTACTTACTTTTTTTTTTCGGTTCCAAGGTCATGACTAGAAAGAAAGCAAAACTTGTCTCGCTTGCATCATCCACAGAATGCGAGCCGTCAGGGCCACCACCATCTTCTAGTTTTTCCTTGCATTTGTTTGCCCCGGAATGTCCCGTGCTCCTGAAACTTATTCTTCCGACTTGCAGCGCTCGGCGGCACATGAATCTTCAGAACTGGCAGTTCGTTTAGTCTTTGTCTGGATTCGTACACTTTCACCGTCTGCAGCCGACATCTTGAACTCGAGAGGAATGAAAAATTTGAGGTTCGAAAATTCAGAACCGCAGATATCGTTGATGTTATTTATCATGTGTTTGAGATGGGGGGGAAATAACAAGATATTTTTAGTGTGGTGCAAAGAGTGGTACAAACTTGTCTCGCTCCCAACGCGACGTGCAACTCAGCGGCAAGAGGGTGGGCCAGACACAGGAGGCTACGGCCGGGCTCCGGGGACTCATCTGACAGGGTTGTAGGGTGGCGGGGGCGTGCTGGGGACGGCGGGCGGGGGGCGTGCTGGGGACGGCGGGTGGGGGCGACGCCCCGCGGCTGTCGGCCAGCAGCTGGCCGGGGCTCAGCTTGATGGCCTCCTCATAGCAGGGGGGGGTGTCCGCCACGCTGTCGTAGTCCGGCGGCTTGGGCTGAGCCGCGCCATCCGCGCTCGGGCATGGGACTTCGATCACGTGGATGTGGTCCGTCGCCAGCGCGGACTGCAAGCACGGACAAGACACAACCGCTTTCAGCTTACAAGCATCCGCATCGTCCAATTGAAAACACAGCCAGGCTTGCAAACCAATTTAACTGAACATATTACTAGAGACCGGAAAAATTCGCGGGTTCAATGACCTGCAGGACAAACTCCATAGTTCTACGTACACTCCGTCAAATGTCACCCACTCGTTGGCTGCTGTCTTGTGAGACGTCCCAACGTAGCAGCCTGTGATTCGATAAAGCTATGGTTGGGTGTTTCTCATCGGCCCGGAGTCATCCAGGTGAGTTGTGAGCCAATAGCAGAGGCAGCACTGAGGTATAACTATTTGTATTTTAGCCTGTCGCGAAATGAATTCGCGAATTTTTCCGGTCTCTAAATATTATGATAAGTAGTTTAATTTTTAGAGGATTGCAATAACCCCATTTTCACTAGGAAAAGCTACACATACCAATAGGTATCTGATGGAACTTGCTCAACTAAGCCATTTTCAAGAAAATTGCATGTTTAATTTGAAAAGTATGTTGCTTAATTTTGTACGCTAACGCATTTTAAGGTCCAAATTATTTTAGGGTATTTAACCATTTATTCATCCATTTATTCATGTCCATTAATCATTTGAAGGCATGATTAATTTGTTAGTTAATTACAGATGAAATACTGATATATTTTTTTTATTTTGTGTGTGAACAAATGTCTGACTTGCACTGCGTGTTGCAATGTGGTTAGGGATGGCAAAAATTGTTTCACATATATGTATCAGTCTTTTGAAACATTATTTGAATGATAATGATGCTAATAAAAAATTTGTTAGAAAATATTGATGAGTTTAATATATGTATCAGTTTATGGATGTACAGAAACTTCAACATTTATTATTAAATTATTACTTAAGTACTTTCATGTAATATTGATACCTGATCTTTATATGTCTAAGGTTTTGCAATGAAAATCTAAAACAAGTTTGGCTCTTAGGAGTATACTGTAAGGGGTGTTGTAACTATGTGGTGTTGTATAAAAATTCCAAATTGTGGAAAAATTATATATATTTTATTTGAATTAAATTTCGTTAAGACAAAATATCTATATTAAAAATGTATCAATATTCAAAAGTGAGGGTAAGAAAAGGGGGGTGAGTAAGTTGATTTTCATTGTAATAAATTATATCTCCAAGCAAATTAAGCAGGAGGTAACAAACTGAGCAACATTAACGTACATATTTTTCGACATTCGGCCGAAAACAGGGGTGAAAAAAAAGGTGTGGTCAGTTTTTTTGTTTTATTTTAAACATCGGGCACGAGCGTTTTTACTTGGTTAACGGACATTGCCATTGTGCGCACCTGGTGGGCGGCGTAGTGCAGCGAGGCGGGGCGCTGCAGCCAGCAGCACATGGCCATGCAGATGAGCATCGCCCCCGCCACGATGCAGGCCACGCCCACGTAGCGCACCGGCTCCACGTAGTTCTCCGCCAGCCCCAGCCAGTTGATGAGGGCGCCCACGCACAGCAGGATCATGCCGTAGCGGTAGGGCCGCTGGGAGCGCCGCGCCACCTCCGCCGAGGGGCCCGCCATCCGGCCCTCCCGGGGCCTGCGGCACACGACCACACGCTCGCTCATCATCCCCGCCAGGGGAATCATCCATCCCCCCTATTGAAGCGGGGGTCCAGGGGGTCCTCCCCCGGGAAAATTTATATTTCAAGGTGGAAAACAGTGCTATTAAAGCAGTTTTATCATCTAAAAATTGATTTCACAGCACTTTCTTTGCCCCCACTTTCAAGGTTTCAGAAGGAGGGGGGGGGGGGCAAAATACCTTTGCCCCCCCCTCCCCCGGTGTTGCGCCCCTGATCCCCACCAGCAAAAGGGAAAGAATTCTAAAGCAAACTTAGTTTTCAAAGTCTCAAACATTTTGAGGCAATTGACCCCCACCATGCCGAGGAGGTCCTATGTTCCCCAAAGGCCCAGGAAGCACTCCAAAACTAACGTACTTTAATTATCCCGACTTTCAAACCATCAGGGGTAAATGACCTTTCCCCTGATGATGGGGAGGGGGGAGGTTGAGGACCCTGAATGGCTTGGAAACACTCCAAATCGAACAAGAATCAATTTTTGAAATTTTTTAAATTTTGTGGCTTTGACACTCCCAGAGGAGAGCAGTCGACTTGGGGCAAATTTGCCACCATGCCCCGGCCTCATGGATAGATGAAAAGCATGGTTATTGCCCATAGCATGTTATTTTGCCCATAGATTGAAAGTAGTGTTTTTTTGCCCCTGTGACCCTCCCCCTTCTCTTTTTAGGTCATAGTCATGAAATTATATTGTCATCCGGATTACATATATGTACTTGCAAAGTTTCAAATCGATAAGACAGTTAGAATTAGATTAAAATCAACTTACAAGAATTGATTACATAGTTTCAAGTGAAGCTAATAAAAGCGTGTTAAAAATATATAAAACATCAAAGTAAGGGCAGGTATTATAGAAATTTTTTTTTAAAAGAATAATCATAGAGGGAAATAGAAGAAAAAAATTGCACCTTCACTCTTACATGCTGGAAGTGAAATTATTCTTTTAAATATCAAAATGGTTAAGTTTTCTTAATATGAATAAGTTTTATGCTATTACGAAAAGGAAACAGCAATACAGTGATATTTAGGATGAAATGGTGTTATTTCGTCGGATTACCCCTTGAGAAATGGAGATGAAAATGTGAGGCATTACTTTATAAAGAAATATGAATTAAATTATTGAAATTAAGAAACAAATTTTTAGTAGAAAAAATTAAAATTTGTGCAAATATATTCAGTGCAATCCTTGGCTCTTCAATCTTGTAAATGGGTGTTGACACCCTCTTTCTGCCTGTTATTTAGAGGAAACAAAACATGCAATAAATTTAAACATACAAAACAGTTACCTTGTTGGAACTTTCTCAGTAAGCAATTTTCAAAAAATAATTGCACGTTTAATTTGAAAGGTCAGTTGCTTAGTTTTGTATGCTAACACATTTTAAGCTCCAAATTTTCTAAGTTTATTTATCCATAAAGTATCTGAAGATATAATTAATGTTTTATGATGCAATTTTGCAAATCTGGCTATGCTGGTTGAAATATAAAGTGTTATATCTCTGGAGACTGGATTCTTTAATAAACAAATTGCATGCTGCCTTGAGTGGGAGGATTGCTTGTTACGGCACGATGAGAGCGTATTTTGCCACTGCATGCAGCTGCATTGACCAGGTATCAGCCTCCCTTACAAGTGCCAGAGAGACAACACAACTATTTCACTTATATTTTATTTAACCTTAGAAGTACATATGTGTTGTGCAAGTGCATGATGTGAAAGAGGTAGAGAAACCCTCATTCCACTCTCACATTGTGGCTAGGATAAGTGTTTCCCCCTTAGTCTCGCCCGAGCAAACATAAATTACAATGGCCCAAATTTTTCTTTTCAAAAGTTACCTCGGATGTGCAAAATTGAAATTATGTTCAGCAGAAATCCCACAAACTTTTGCAGGATTTTTCTTTTTATCAGAAATGTTTGCCTACCCCGGAAAATTTTTATGCATTCTTAAGTGCAGATCGTCACATTTAATAGATGAGCAGCTAAGCCGATTTACAAACATTATCTACATTACTAATCAGTACCTAAAATTGCAGATGTTAATTAACTAGAATCTAGACCAATCAAAATTCCAGTCCAAGATAAATTTTAAAAAATATAATAATGATATGAATCGATTGGATGTTCAGGAACACCTCAACATGCACAACACAGTACGTGCATATGATAAAAACCTTATGAAATGCAGAGTGGTGTACCTATACAGTCTGAACATACTGCAGCCGGCGACGCAACTGCGGAACAACTGGCCGGGAGCGCGGGCAGGAGTGTCGGGACTTGAGGAGGTGTTAACTGGTGTTTGCTCCACAAGTCACGCTCTCCCCCCTCCGTCGCGAGAAGCTTCACCACCACAATGCAATCTTCCAGAAGAATTACCGGGTCTCTCGCTCGAGTCGTATCAGTGGAAAGTACATGGCAAACTGGTAGTTTCGTTATCTCGACAGGGAATTAAATAGCACATGATCATGTTCACCACTTCAAAGCCAAAGTACAATGTACAGTTACTATTCTTGTAGCTTAGTTTTCCTGTTCCTTGTTTTGCACCTCATTTAGGATATTTTTTTTGTGAAAATGGAATGGAAGTCGATGAACGAAAATGTGACACAAAAATGGTGGACCCATGTAACCCGTGTACAATCACTTCCGTAAACATTAGGGGACATACCAAACGTATTGGTGAGCCAAATGAAACTTTATGATAGTGAAACTGCTGTGGAATATATTTGGTAAACTCCAATATCCATAGAAAAGTAATCTTAAGTTTTAAAATACCTAAGAAATCTGGCATTACAATGATTATAAAACATATTCTCCTTGCAAAATGCTAACAGGCTAAGTAGCATAGCAGTAGAGCAAGTGCTTGGTAACCTTGAATGCTGGAGTGCCCATGTAACCACACAGAATTGTAAAGTGCGATCATGTTGAATAAAAAACTTTGAATTTGATAAACTCAAAGGATATGGTTCAAAACTTGCACTGGAAAATATTTTATTACTTTTTTAATTACATAATAATATAATATTATGTAATATGTGGAATCAGCTCAATAATGTTATGATTTGTTTGTCGGAAATATTTCTAGACTTATTTCAGTTGTTTAAGCAAAAACAAATCTACATACACATACTTATTGATATAATATGTGTTTATGTGTTATAAAATATAGTCATATTTGCTAGCGCCTTTACAAAATGCTGGCAGACCATGACCATTGGCTGATGTGCAAAAATATTACCACATGGTAACAGTGGTGGAAACTGATTTTAAAAAAAGTTAAAACTGTAATTTTTACTCAGCAGGAAGGGCTTCAGCCTCTAAAAAAAAACACACTCTTGAATTCATTACTGTATGGTAGTTTTCCAATGGCAACTTACACACAAGATACTGAATTATCAGCCCCATGGAAACTTTCCTTGAAGTGATAACTGCTGTGTGAAAACTATTTTACGTAACCTCTGTCAATGCTGAGAGCAATGCTGAAAATAAGCATGGTGTCAAGCGATGGAGATTTCAAGAGCTAGTGACGTTAGTTTGGAAATTGACACCTTATTCAAAGAATTGAAGCTTTCCGCGCAAGAAACGCAAACCTGCCACCAACAATACATCTGCTTAGGTGTGATTTGCGTGTGTGAGCCTAGAACCACATTTACATATTTAAGGGGAGAGATCACGGCCAGACTTTACTTTTTGACTTTGCTGGTGGTCTCGCACTCAGATTTGGTTTTTTTCTCCTTGTCATTACTATAATGTGAGGAGTTATACTGTAAGTTTATTCCAGTGTCTCATGCATTTGTTATTAGTTACAAAGTTTGTGAAGTTTCACTAAATATGATCTAGTAGTGGTAAAATGTCACACAAATGTTAGTTTGAGACTTAACACAGCAACAAATACAAGAGTGTTATTGCAGTAAATTATCATGAATATCCCTCGATTATTAAAGTAATGACAAGTTAATGAACTAACCAACTCATCATGTGAGGGAGTCTTAAATAT
Organism: Bacillus rossius redtenbacheri; assembly: GCF_032445375.1. Classification (NCBI taxonomy): domain Eukaryota; kingdom Metazoa; phylum Arthropoda; class Insecta; order Phasmatodea; family Bacillidae; genus Bacillus; species Bacillus rossius. The sequence goes on from NC_086332.1 coordinate 9,367,798, forward strand.
TTACAATTTAGTAGGGTTAACATATAGTCTCGATCTTTCCAGCGATATTTAGTATACTCTCGACATTTTTTTATTAGGCTGCTACGGCTTACAAGCTGAAATGTATTGATTAAATATGACTGGTATTTTATTGTTAAAAAAATTGTTTAGTATTAAGGTTAAAAATTTTAAGCTCCTATAGTTAGTTCTTAAAATACAACTGTAAATAAATGTGTTACAGTAATATATATATATATATATATATATATATATATTCTATGATTTAATATGATATAGATGTAATAAAAAAACAAAGATATTAATATGTATAAGCACTACATATGCATGCACCACAATTATTTTTGAATAAACATCAGGGGTCACAATATTTAACAGAAAAAGGTACATTAAAATTAAAAAAGTTAAGTTAGGGAAAAATTGTAGTGCAAAATATTCCCCTTAAGGACTTCGCCTACCCGGGCACACATACAGTGAGCAGAGCTTCAGGAAAAACAACGCAATTTCAAAACTACTCAAGATATCCCGAGTGGGGCCTGCTTACGAAAAGCATTTGAGGTCGCTGAGGGCCGAAAAGTACTTTTTATTTCGGGTGAAGTTTTTAAACTTTAATTTTAGAAGAGTTAAAATTGCTGAAACGCATGTTTTCAGAGTAATTTTTAGGCGTAAAACAACCAGTACAGATTCTTGAAAGCACTTAAGGAACTTGCATTATTACACCTTTTTCTTCATTTCTCGACCATGTAATCGGTCACCGCTCGAATTTCACAGTTATCCTGTGACGACGAGTAAGTCCAGAGCCTTGCGCTTAGAGGCGACACCGCGCTAGAAGCACCAGCGAGCGTCGCGCTTATCATCCCGCCTCACTAACACACATACACCCCTGACGAGGCGGTACCCTTAATTGACTCTATCTGAAGTTTAAACACACTCATTGGGCATATTGGAAAGTGTTCACGTATGTAATTGGGATTGATAATTAAAACATCCGCGCGAGTGTGGTGGCTAGAGGAGAATTGGGGGGGAGGGGGCGCCTAGCAACAGCGCAGCGGCGGAAGTCGAGACCAGTGCGGCCGACGCGAGGTTTTATCGCGGGCGGTAATCAAATTACCGGAGGATAGTTAACAACGGCGCGGTACGTGCGGACGTGTCGACGCGTGCAGTGACCGCTCGGGCGTCAAGGACGTGTTAGTTTTAATACGAGGATTGTGATTGGCTGATCGGCCCGGGGACGCATCACAACTCCGAAATACCACAACGCCGAACGTACAATAACGCCGCATGCCAAATTGACTACAATGCCGCCGAATTACCACAACGCCGAAGAAATACATTAACCCCGAAAAATGTCATTGCAGGACTGCCACAAAGGTTAGGTTATGTAAGGTTAGCACACAAATCCATTCAGTTGTTTTTCATTTTGGTCCTGTGCCCTGCCCCCCCCCCCCCCTCCTCGCAGCAACATTTTTCGGCGTTACTGTATTTCGGCGTTGTGGTACACAGCAGTTTTCTAGCTGTCGGCGTTGCGGTCAATTTGGCATTCGGAGTTATGGTATTCGGCGTTATTGTACGTTCGGCGTTGTGGTAACGAGTTAACGACCCACCCCAGACATCGTCGTGGGGGAAGATCATTTCCTGGTGGTTCGCCACCTCGGTCTTCGAGTGGGAAGAAATGACTGAGGCTCGGGTGCTAGGACGACACGGTTGAGTTTAACCTGATAATAGAGGGGGGGGGGGGAAACAACTAATTTATTGCTAAAATAATTCATAGGAGACTTTTCGAGCTATGCACATTACGTGCAGCTCACCATTGCAGTTATGACCTCGGTGACGTTTACTGTCTTTAGATTTTTGAAGTGAAACGTCTTTGCCGAGGGGTATACAGTTTTCGAGCGTAACGAAACTTCTGATCGCATGAGGGGAATAGTTAGGTACGTGGTGGGGGAACCGGTAGAGGAGGAGAGTGTGTCAGCAGCGACGTCACTCCAACGCATGCACCAGCGGTGGAAGGGTAAGGCAGCAAGCGTAAGCATGCTATATGCTGGTTGCAACGGTCGGAAGAGGAGACGGCAGGGGAGAGGTAGAAATTGCGCAACAGTGATGCTTGTATTTTTGTCTACGCCTCAGTTTTTTATTTTGGATCATAACCACATCCTTACTATTCACAATGCTTATCTCTCGTTCAATTTAAAAAAAAAAAACAGTAAATTATCTCTATCTATACCTAATAAGCAAGAAGTTTCAATTCTGTCGCGTGTGGACTCCACGAACACATTTTGTTTTTTTATATTCTGGGTTTTCAAAAGTTGTACATTGAAAATAGTTTTTCTTGACGGCCCTGTGTCGCATAATATGCAGTTCTGAACCAGGGAATTTTCTACAAATGATATGTCCGCGACCCACCCGAGAATCGAATCCGACTGGCTCACCAGCTATAAATCTAACTTTTTTTCTATTATTTTTTTATTTGTTGACTTATTTTCGACGGTTTAATGAAGTTTTTGACTTTCCTTTGACTATTGGCGTGTTTTTGACTTAATTAGACATTTAAAAAAAATCACGTATTCATCTCGGGACTCCAACCGAGAATCCTTCGCTACTAAATCCTGTGTGCAGCCATCTGTGCTACAGGAGACGCTCCAATGTAGTAGCAGATTGAACAAGGAAAGGTCGAACTGTGCAATATCTACGTTGCGAGTTATTACTTTCATTCCTCTGCTAGGTTTTTCCCCCGACATCATGGCTGTTGCGTCAGTCAAGGTTGTCGGGTTCGAATCTGAGAGTAGCCAGCCTAATTCGCTGCAACGGTTTCCAATAAAAATTAGGTTATTGCGATGGACATGCTTTAAGTAATGACGATATGTGGACATGATGATTGCAACTTTCCACGCCGAGATAACACGCAAAACAATCATGGCTGAAGGATAAAGGCCGCTAATATGGCGTAGTCATTTTTAGGCACACCACTGACGTGCCACAAATCAGTAGCCGTGTTCTCGCTCTGGTTGGTCATAGCTACTAACGAGGAAATGAACAGAGTATATTAGGTTCTCGGCCACGTTTATAATCTTCGCAAGATCGCAAAGATGCAACATGCAACAAACGGAAAGAAAACTTACGGCGGGTATTTGATCAAACACTAACATCAGGCGAACAGCGATCAGTGGAGTCGAGGTGCGGTGGAAAACAAATGCCACAGTGACGCCAAACAACCACGAATAAATAAAAAGGGTTTGATCTTTAAGAAGGTATACAACGGTAAAAAAAAAAAAAATATATATTTAACAAAAGAGTTGGGTAACATTTACAACAATTATGTTGTAAGGATTACAAATTGTGTCTATTAAGGCATTAATGAATTCTTTTTAGAATGCGAGCTCAATTTGGTCACCCCACCATTCCACGTTGGTCAGATATCAAATATTTTTTGGAAAGTTTTCAAAAACTTTGGACGGATCTGATATTGCACCTGCTGAGAGATATATTAATTACAAAAATAATATGCAAAATGTCCAACTCAAAGTCAAGCCGAAAACAGGCGATAGGCCAATTAATCAAGGTTCTGAATCCAAAATTCAAAAAGTGTCGTTTTTAAGTTTGTTATATAAAAAAATCACTTATTTGCCTATTTTAAAATGTTAATTCCTCACTCAGCATTAAGTCATTAGATACTGTGACAAATTGTTTGCTACGCAATCTTAAACAACCCTACTATTATTAACTATCTATATATATATATAATTATATATAAATAATGCTACACTTTGCACGACTTCGGCGGCTAGTTTTAATTGGGTAACTTTATTTATTCACACTGTAAAACGAATACTTTGCTAACTTAGCAAGTTTTTGGCTTTAATTAGCCATCTTTTCAAATAACTCGCTGAGTTAGCCAAGTATTTTTTTTTTCCTACAGAATGACTAGCCAAATTTACCAGATTAAAGATTTTTGCCGCATAAATTTTCCCTAAAAGTAAGAAAAATGGTCTATCGGATGACAGAAAAGCGTACGACGATTCTGATGATTTTTTACCGTGTACGTATGATAAAAATTACAGTTATTGTGGCGAGCATAACATTATTTCATAACAGATGTATTGTCACGAGTGCGAAATACGCAGTTCCGGAAGGATAACACAATTAATCAAATGCAGTTTCATTTAATTGCTAATATTTACACTATTAATTAAATTATAACAATTTAAATGTTTGTCAACAAATTAGTCACACCATCCAGGGGCGCAAAACTAAATTTCCAAGGGGGGGGGGGGGCAATATACATTTTTATAAAGAATCATCGATCCCCCTATTGAAGTGGGGGGGGGGGGGTCCTCCCCCGGGAAAATTTGTATTTCAAGGTGGAAAATGGTGCTATTTAAGCAGTTTTATTATCTAAAAATTGATTACACAGCGCTTTCTTTGCCCCCGTTTGCCCCCACTTCAAGGTTTCAGGGGGGGGGGCAAAATACCCTTGCCCCCCCCCCAAATCCACTGGAGCACGGCTCGGCAGTGACGCTCTCTCTATTTACCTCTTTATCTCTCTCTCTCTACTGCTCGTCTCTCGCCACGCACTTCTGTCCGAACACACTGCCTCGCACTATTCACCCGTCCGCCGCGCACACAACGCCGTCCCGGATGCTTAAGTTCCCGATGCACCGCGATCGCATACGGAACGCATCTCTCGTCGACCGCTATCGCTCACCAATGGGGTCACACTCACCCTCTTCACTTCACTGCTCCTACCAGTCTCGCAATCGCTCGCCTCCCTTAAGAGGGTGAGTTTTTTTTTAAGTGGATGACCTGCCACCGCGTGCTTGTCTTGTTTGTAGTCTCTCAGTCGCCGTAAGGGTTGCTCGTGCAAACTGCCATTTATAACTCCGGCCTGGGTTTGAGGAGGGGGGGGAGGGAGGGGGAGAAACAGACCGGCCAGTGAAAACAAACGCCCTCTCTTCTGGGACGGAGGAAGAGACTCCTGTTCCCCGCCATCCAGCGGGCAGCCTTCTTTTCACAGACGAGAGAGCCAAACGCCCGATCGTGCATCTTCGGTTTTTTTTTTGTTCATTGTAAATAAATATGACGGTGTTGATAAAAGTATACTAATGGTCAATTAGGTTAGGTTAGCTACATTATTTAACACTTAAAAACATTGTGGACGGTTGAGTTGGTTAGGATAACTACATTTAAAGATACGGGGGGAAAAAAACATGAACTTCGGGGAACGTCGGGTTTTGGCTCTCTCGTCTGTGAAAAGAAGGCCGCCCGCCGTCCAGAGTCCACGAGGTATCCGCGCCTTCCACCGGTGGCCACCCCGTGAGGCGCATCCAACCAAGGTAGAGATTTCTGTGCAATTCAACCTCTTCGACGGGGAATGACGGTCGGTGGTCAAAAGTTAGCGAGTATTTTAGTACTTGCCACAAGTTTTTTGAACATCTAACCTCTCGGTAACGAGCAAAAATCATGTGTTCTCATGTTGAGAATGCACTTAAAATACGAAACTCGGACACCAAATTTAAGGTAGGATTATTTTAAAAAAGAAGAAGGAGTGGGTGCTTGCGTACACACGTTAGAAGTATTATACTTCTATGGCATTACTAAAATATCAACCTGAAACATTTTAAAATACATATAACACTAAGTGTTTGTATGTTTACTTGCTTTTGCTTAAACGACTGAAATCATTCTGTAAATATTCCCTAAAAAAAACCAGCGTAATTGAGCTGATCCAACATTTAAGATTTAATAGTGAAAATTTAATCACAAAATTATTTTATTTTTGACGTGACGTCTAATAAATCGATGAACGCCGGCTTCACGCACGAAAAAGTGTCCCGTTGCGCATATTGTCCCGTTTCATTGTGTCCCGTTAAGCTCATTTTATATTGCTCTTTGCTAACCTGAACCTCCTAGCATTGCGACCGAGTCCGTGACGTAATTCTGTTTTCATGCATTTCAATGTAACATTTTCATTGCTCTTTGCTAACCCGTTCCTCCTAGCATTGCTGCAGAGTCCGTGGCGCAAATATATTATTTTTGACAGCATCTTGGTGTTGGGTAAGCCATTTTCCTTCACATCATCCTTGAAACACTCCCATTCGTTTCCTACTTTTCCTATCATCGTCCTATCCTTAACAGAATAACACAGATTGGAAGAAGTTAAATAGCAAACATGTATAAAAGTTATAGTTAAAATAATCTCTTCGTTAAAATAATAAACATTTTTGAATTAATGAGTGCAAATAAAAGTAAATTTATAAACTAAATTGTAGATTTCATTTCACTCCTTTGTATCCATACAAATAGTGATAATTCAATAAAAATGATTCAATTTTATTCATAAAAGTATGCAATGTTTTGTTATGGCGTTGTCACATTAAACTATCGTCCGTAAACCGACTTTACAGACAACCAATTTTTTTATTGCGCCGAATGTATGTAGTCTAATAACAATTTGTAATGTCTCTAAAGCATGATAAACGCTGCGCTATCTCTGCACTTTAATTTTAACTAAGGACTATCCAAATTGTGATGCCAAGATTCTAACGTACTATTTGAGTTGTCATATATTTTTATGACAGTAAAATATAACATATAATATCAAAGGATAGTTGTACTATTATAAGGTTTTATTTTTTAATACCTAAGCGCGGTGTAAATTCTGCGTTCTTAACGAAAGCAATATATACGGTAGAATCACGCGTGTCCGCCATCTTTTCTAGATTTCTGTGCCATTCGCCACAGATGGCAGTACCGTGGTTACACATTTCCGCTACATGAGAGGATTGAGACACAGACTACTGGCCCTTTACCATTAAATAACATTAAATAACATAAATAAACTATCAACTATAGCTATATTGATTCAATTCAACTAACCTGCAAAAATTAAAAACAACATATGCAAAATATCGTAGGAAACCACACCCTTAGGCCTTTTAGATTTTTATTGTGGTTTTCGCCATTGCTTATTTTTTAAGAGCTAGGTATTTCTATTTTTTTTTAATTTTATGTCTCTCTTTCATTTTTTGTTATAGGCCTACCACAAATATTCACCCAGTGTAATAACACGTGTTCAAAAAGTCGCGCAAGTAATGATTATAAGACTTACGTGTGTTTGGGCACCCACACTATTACGCTAAGTGAATATGTGATGTAAATATTTTTTGACAAAACGAAAAAAAAAATGCAAGGTTGGTATGGAGTAAAATTTTTTTAGAATAAAACGTTAACTAAAAGTATGGAAAAAAAAGAAGAAGAAGATCTACACGGCGTGTGAGACGGATCCTCCCTGCCAGGGGCGTCCATCATCTCGTTCAGAGCGCATCAACAGGGAGGGGGGGGGGCAAGGGTATTCCCCCCCCCCTCTGAAACCTTGAAGTGGGGGTAAACGGAGGCAAAGAAAGTGCTGTGTAATCAATTTTTAGATAATAAAACTGCTTAAATAGCACCATTTTCCACCTTGAAATACAAATTTTCCCGGGGGGGAACCCCCGGATCCCCCCGCTTCAATAGGGGGGGATCGATGATTCTTTATAAAAAGGTATATTGCCCCGATTTGGAAATTTAGTTGTTGCGCCCCTGATCTCGTTCCCATGCCAATATACATTGAATTTGGTAGTGTCTTGACAGGTGTTCCCGGGGTCATAAACCCAGGAAAATTTTTGAAAATTAGTTATTAAAAATCGTGTTTTAATGCACATATGACACTAAAATACTACGCTCAATATGGCACTTTAATATAATAAAAAAATTGGTTGTCTGTAAAGTCGGTTTACGGACTATAGTTTAACGTGACGTCATAACAAAACACTGATGAAATTATTGCATACTTTATGAATAAAATTGAATCATTTTTATTTTAATAATAAAAGAATAAATACTTGAAAATATACTAGTAATCAGATTTTTAAAAAGCAAGAATAATTAACCTTTATTGCCGAAATTATTGTTGTAATAAGCAATGAAAACCACATTAACTTTTCACTTCATTTTATAAACAGTCGAGTGGAAGAGAGATAAATGCGGCGCAAGCGTACAATGAGCGTAACGGGACACATTGTAACGGAACAATGTGCGTAACGGGACACTTTTTCGTGCGTGCAGCCGTCGTTCATCGATTTATTAGACGTTGTCACGTCAAAAAAAGCCAGTCATGAGGACTGTAACAGAAGTGAAAACTTAAAACTTCGTTTTTAAATGTGTAATATGACAATTTCTACGTCAAATGTACGTAAGAAAATGATTTTGGTACTATATCAGTACAATGTCAGCATGATATTTATCCTTACATCATTTTTTAGTCACAACAGATGTCAGTGATATGTAACAATTACGTAAAAATTCATTACCTAGCTATGAATTACCAGTAATGTCAGAGCTATGTCATGTATTCACGTGGTCAAATTAACTTCACTTACTGCTACTACAACATGTTGGTGATGCGAACTCGCAAGATTTTACCCATCCAAAAAGAGTCCAACACGCACATGATACAGTCGAGTATATACAATGTATTAGTGTATATATGCGTATACATGTACACAGGCTGCTGCGATTCGCCAGTCTAGCGCAACACGCCACTAGCATGTCGGTGACGCGAACCCATAAGTTTTGCCCCTACCAAAAATCGCTCAACGCGGCCAAAGAAGTTTTCACTTCAAAAACATTAATTTAGTTTTTTTATTTTTTCTTATTCCTACCCAAATAAAAACCTGTTTAGGAAAACTATTGTGTTTGTTTCGTCTTTTCGTTTTGTCGTGTTTTGTCTCGTTTCAACTGTTGTGCTGAATTTTTTTTTTGGTTCAATATATATTTGTGCTGTCATCATTTGAGCGGGGGGGGGGGGGGGGGGGTTAGTTCTCTTCTGTTTTGGAAAACTATTGTGTCTGTTTCGTCTCTTCGTTTTGTCGTGTTTTTTTTTTTCTCGTTTCAACTGTTGTGCTGAATTTTTTTTGGGTTCAATATTTTTGTGCTGTCATCATTTGTGGGAGTTTTTTCGTTCACTTAGTTAATTTTTCTTTGTTTTTCTTTGTTTGTTGACCATATTCCTGTTATGGAATATCATGTGGTGTTTATATCCTGTTGACAACAGCAATTTTTTGCTTAATTTGTGTTTTTGTCTTTTGGGTACTTTTTTTAGTTTTCTTCTACGGACATACATGTGCCTAGCAATGGCGTATGTCCAAAAGCTTACATCAAGTCATGCACTCCCATTGCACAGACCTTTCAAAGATGATACAAATAAGAACCCTCGACACACGATGTTTCCCCCTGAATGGCGCAACTCGCGCCGCGTGGCGTGTGGGCTCAGAGGTGCTGGGGGCGGACAGAGGGGACAGAGGGGACAGAGGGGACAGAGGGGACAGAGGGGACAGAGGGGACAGAGGGGACAGAGGGGTCAGGGGTAGGGAGAGGCGCGCGCTCAAGGCCGCAGTGTGGCAAGAGCGCGGGACTCCAGCGCCGAGCCGCTGACCCAGTTGGGCGGCCTGCCAGGTGAGCGAGGCGATACTCTCGTTCCGACATCACAACCATGGGGAAGAAACTCTAATACAATTTTTTTTATAGTAGTTATGGGCCCGTCCGCTAGATAGTAGTTTTCATAATATATTGCTGACATAACTACATTAATTTATTAGGAGAAGTAATGCATACGCTATTATCAGGCAAACAAACCAGTGAAAATTCACTCTATTTAGGTAGCCATTAATTTTGTGGTGTGTAATACAATGAGTTTTTGCACCTCCTACTCCTTTATTTATTACATGACGGTTTATTACAAAACAGCATTAAGTAATTTTCGCATCGATTAAATTTGTTTTGCGCCGCCAAGCAGATAACTTAATATAACCAAAAAAAACGTATTAACTGATAAAACTTTGTATGAGAACCTCTATTCCGAATTTTTTATTTGCTGGTAGTTATGGGACCGCCCAACAGATAGCGACACATGGTTTCAGTTTCCACTGTGAGAGTCGCACTTCTTTATTTCCCTCCTTGTTCTGTGATCACAACCACTCCCACGGTAACACATGCTTGTGTCTACAATATCTAGCGGAGACGCAGACCCTCCCCCCCCCCCCTTTTTTTGAAACAAACTAATTACTGAAGTCATACGTAACAACTACAACCTTAGCATTTCTCCTCTCCTATGAAATAAGTTGAAGTTAGAAAAGAACAACCCCCCCCCCCCCCCGGGCAACACGGTTTTGAGTTTGATACTTCTCTTTCGGAAGTTTAAAAATTATTGACGGCATTTTTCCAGACAATTCTCAATTTTTACACGTTTAAGTTAATCGTGTGACAGAAATAGATAAAACATAAGCAGCAGTTGCATTGCTAGTTGGATGGCTAAGCAACAGACTAAAGTTACATTTTTTTTTTTTGCTAAAAGATAGCACCACAAACCCCAGAAAGGCCACAAGGATGCTTGCAAGGACGTGTGTCACCAAAGGCTGCATTCGGTAAGGATCCCTACCATTCATTATTCGAAAGGTTAACGAAAATGGCCGACATCCTCTTCAAGTGTTCTGTAAGGAGGTACTCGAAAACCGCCATAGGCTGATTTTCAAGAAGAAGAATTCCGAAGATGGAAACACAGATGTTAAGTTTGTATGCGTTATCCAGAAGTGAGAGGATTTAGTGAGTGTTCATGTTACAACTAGTCAATCAAAAACTTTTAATTATGAATACATGCCTGCAATTTTTACAAAAGGCAGAAAAAGTGTACAATTTATTTGGCAAAAAAAAATGTGCATCGAAACACAATATAAATGATCAAACATCCGAAGGAATGGCCATAAAAAATCTATGTGAAAATATCATGTAAGAGTTTGAAGGGCTAACAACATACTTAAGCAATGATCACCTAAGACCGTTTATTATTTTAATTGAACATCAGTGGTCTTAATATCGTATGCGGTGTGAACAGTAAAAAAAAAAAAAATTGGTTGTCTGTAAAGTCGGTTTACGGACGATAGTTTAACGTGACCACGTCATAACAAAACATTGATGAAATGATTGCATACTTTATGAATTAAATTGAATCATTTTTATTTTAATAATAAAAGAATAAATACCTGAAATTATACCAGTAATCAGATTTTTAAAATGCAAGAATAATTAACCTTTATTGCCGAAATTGTTGTTGTAATAAGCAATGAAAACCACATTAACTTTTCACTTCACTTTATAAACAGCCGAGTGGAAGAGAGATAGATGCGGCGCGGCGCACGCGTACAATGAGCGTAACGGAACAATGTGCGTGACGGGACACTGCGTAACGAAACAAAGTTCGTAACGGGAAACTTTTTCATGCGTGCAGCCGGCGTTCAGCGATTTATTAGACGTTGTCACGTCAAAAACTGCTGTTACCCTTGAGGTATCTACTATATCCTACAATAAAAGTGAAAGGTACATTTCTGCGATGTTTAAGTCCACGCCTAAGGCATGTTCTACAATGACACGACAACGGAGATGGAACACGTAAACGGAACAGAGAATCTACAATTGCACGCATGCGGTCACCGACCTGTATGGATTCACTCGGCAATGCTCAACTTTCCGATTACATTGCTCTGTGCGACCAATAGAACCCGAGTATCAGGCCGCGGTGGTAGCCATGGTTTTTTTTATAAGTTTTAAATACGTGAAAAACTGGTTCAAGTTCAAGAATATCTAGTGTTCTAGCATTACTTTTTTTTTTTTTCGGTCCGAATCCGTTTCCGTTTTTTACGTTACCGTGTCACTGAGCATTATATATTAGGGTATTTCTCAGGGAAGTGAACAATGTTTCTTGGATGTCTGGAGCTTGACAGACTTCTTGCCGATGATGGGCCGAGCAGATAGCAGCCATCTCGACGAGCTGCACCCAACTGTGGAGCCTTGCGTACTGAGGCGATGGAACACTTCCCCAACACTGAATAGCTTCCCACTATTAACAGCGCACATAACAAGTACGATACAACAAAAGTAAAGTCAAATCAAATTGTTTTCATATTCGATTACGTACACAGTATTATCTCGAAAACGTAACTTCATATACGCAAAAAAAAAAAAAAAAAAAACATAGCCATGTGTTGTACTAATTTTTTCAGACCCAGTATATTTTCTTAAGAAATATTTCCTACGTTTTCGTATAAGGGCCATTCTATTGTCACGGGTGGGTCACTTGTGCAGCATTTAATTTATTCAGGGATTTAAAACAAACTTTAAAAAATATTTGTTGTATATTATTTTTGCAGTGTGTGAACTACAATCACAATGCTATTGGTACTACAAACTATTTCTTTGCAACTGGTTTCCAAATGTGTCTTTTGTAAAGGCACGGGAAAAAAAAAATTTCTGTGTATAATGACTACACGAAGGAGAAAACAAGCGAAGGTTCTGTGCGGGCAGAAGCTTCCAAGAGGCGCGGGGCACACCCGCCGTGTTTGTCATGGACCAGTTCCCAGTGCGAATGACGCACGGGGCCGGTTTGTCAGCCGCGCGAGTTAGCAGCGGGGAAGGACTGTTTGAAGTCGAGATGCCGGCAACCCCGCCTCCTTGCATCACCAGGGGCCAAGCGCGGCTCCAGAGGAAGGGCGCAGGGTGCGATAGCCCCTTCCGAGCCCAAATTTTACTTCTTATTTCTTTGTAGGGAATATTAATGCTAACTTAAATACTTTCGTTAATGTGCTAAACTCTTCTTTCAATCAAAATGTGTACGAATTACTAAATGTCAGTATTTGAGAGCATATATTTGGTGAATATCCCAAGGGCAATGTCATGATCCTGTGTGTGAGCGCCCTGCCTGAGAGGTCTTCCTGGAGCCGCCATTGCCAGGGGCTGGAGTCCTCGCGCCAGCACTAGGTCCCGTCACCCCTCAAACATGTGCTTTCTCCAAGACTTTCCGCGGCAAATAAGTTACCCCGCCAATTTCCAAAGCATACTACAAACTGACTTTTGCGCAAGTAGTACTCTCATTTACCTGTAACATCAACAAGTTATATAAAGAGTGAGTCGGAAGCTAAGCGATAACATTTCGGCTGCAGGTTCATCACGAAAAAAAATAAGATGAGAACATAATATGATTTATGTTCTGAAGTTCTCGGCGCTGGTACACGCCTTTGAAGCTTGAGCCGAACTTTTGTTTTTCTAAACTGAAAATGAAGAGTATTTATAAGGAACAATAAACGTCTACATATCAGTCGAATTATAACTCATTCGATATATGTATATACAATTATAGGTATAAATAACAGTTGTTTTTTGTGGGCTCGACTTGTTATGGACAGCGAGGACCTCAGAGATGGCAACACGTCAATCACACAGGACCACGGGGGAGGTAAGGCACTACTTCAGCCAGCACTGCTCGCGGACCAAAGCTCGCTGGCAATGATCCGCATACACTAACGGGAAACAACTACTACTCGAATTCTATGTAAACTGAAATAAATCCGGATAGCCAATTCTTGAATTTTTTTATTCGTATGTTATGTTTCCAGTAGCGATATACGAGAGAGGTTTTTAACTGACACTTTAATGATGCTTTTGCTTATACAAAAAAAAAATTCTGTCAAAAACCAAAATTGCAGGAAAACGGGTAAACGTAAAGGTTTTTTTTTTGTTGTTAAAAATATCTTACGTTATACTAACTGGTCCACATGATTTAAAAATCTTGCAGCTGGCCTATGCCGTTTGAAGATTGGTCGCCTGAATACGGTAAACAATGCAAAACTGAAACCTGGATTATCAAATTGGGATTCGAAGGAGGATTCTATGAAAAACTGAATTATAATTTTCGTTAGGTTGAAAGAAATGTAACAAAGTGTGTATACATTCTGTCCTATGTTTCTGTGTCGTTTGCAATAAGGGAAACCTTACGACGCGTCGTAAATGGAAATCGTCATTTTCCATCTTGAAACTTAAATTTCAGTGTTATTAATTAATATTTATAATTTAAATTATTATTAAGAACCACAAATAAAAACAATATGGTAGATAGTTCCTTTTTGCGTAATTGAGACAAACTACTGTCCTGCAATAACAATGTGTAGTGGAATATTGTTGTCGTCGTCCCCATACTTTCCCCGGGAAGCCCTCTTTTCACAGACGAGAGAGCCAAAAACCCGAAGTTCCCCGAAGTTCATGCTTTTTTTCCGTATCTTTAATGTAGCTATCCTAACCAAATCAACCGTCCACAATATTTTAAAGTATTAAATAATGTAGCTAACCTAACCTAATTGACCATTAGTATCCTTAAATCAACACCGCCATATTTATTTACAATGAACCAAAAAAACAACCGAAGATGCACGATCGGGCGTTTGGCTCTCTCGTCTGTGAAAAGAAGGCTTCCCGTCCCAGCTATAGGCGGAGGTTGTCGAGCTGTAGTCGGCCAAGCCCGAGGCGGGCGGCGAATCAGACGACGTAATCGCCGCGAGTCGACTGCTGGTTCGATCGCTGGACGCCGCGTCATTAGCGCCGGTCTATAACCTGCCGCGCGCCGCGTTATCGACGCCGTCACAGGCGCTCGCCGCCCGTGCTCACTGCGCGGAGCGCGAACGGGTCGTTACCACAACGCCGAAATACCACAACGCCGAAATACCACAACGCCGAAAGTACAATAACGCCGAATGCCAAATTGACCGCAACGCCGACAGCTAGAAAACTGCTGTGTACCACAACGTCGAAATACAGTAAAAATGTTGCTGCGGGGGGGGGGGGGGGGGGCACAGGAGCAAAATGAAAAAACAACTGAATGAATTTGTGTGCTAACCTTACGTAACCTAACCTTTGTGGCAGTCCGGCAATAACATTTTTCGGGTTTTATGTATTTCGGCGTTGTGGTAATTCGGCGTTGTGGTACACAGCAGTTTTCTAGCTGTCGGCGTTGTAGTCAATTTGGCATTCGGCGTTATGGTTTTCGGCGTTGTGGTGCGTCCCCAGCGCGAACAACGACGTTCCGGTCGGCCGGCAACTCTCGCCAAACGTACAAAATAACGTCTCGTCTAGGCGGAGTCACGAACGAAAACGCAAAGTATAACGTTCACGGCTGGACGGAGACTCATATACGAAACGCACAAAATATACCAGGCGGCGTCATGACGGAAAACGTAAAGAACAACGTTTTCGGCCGGGTGGTGTGACGCGCGAAAACATACAGAAATAGGTAACGTCTCGTCTTGGCGAAGTCTCACGCGAAACGTAAAGAATTAAGTTTTCCTCGCGCAAAACGGATAGAATTGCGTTTTAGCTGGGCAAGAGTCTCGCACCAAACCTGCCCTGTAGTTTTCTGTAAACTGAACAAAATTTAGTACAGTATCCTTGTCCGTTTCTCACGTGAATATGTTAAGAAATAATGGCCCAACATTTGATGATGGTGTTTTTTTTTTAAAAAAAATCCAGTTAACGGAAAAGCATGCTCAAATTGAGTATTTCACCAATTTAAAAAATATATATATTTAGCACCTATGTAATAAAAATAAAACTCTAATTCAAAGGATTTTAGTATTTACGTAATATTTTATTTTCTTCCAACAAGCATAGAGCGGGTTCGATCTCCGATTAATACACCAGTAAATTAAACTGAAGTATATAAATGATAATGATTATATCTCATCAAGCCCTTGTCATTCCATCGCGTTTTTAACGTGAATTCTATCTTATAGCACACAATGGCTATCTGACCCCTGGTTCTCCGCGGACCTGGTCCTTGCAAGGTCTGAAACTGCTGCGATGACACGTGGTTTGCGGTGCACTCTGTCTGAATGATGTCGCACGTGATGCGGGAGATCGGGGTACGCGCCAGCAGTGCTGATAAGGTCTAAGGGCTAAGGACACAGCCAACTGTCTGGTCAGCTGAGTGAGGCAGAGGGCTGAGGTGGTGACTAAGCTGGGATGGGTGGCCCTAGCCTCTAGTCATAGCTGAAGCTCTGATCAAAAGGGGGGAATAATCCCCAGACAGATCTGTCTAAATTACTTGCTGTGGAGATTAAAAATTGGTTTTGGAGGTGACTCCCAAGCTACCCTACAAGGGCGCATATTTGGGAGGGGAGGTTGAGGGTGCCAGCCTTTGGGTTGGAAAACATCGGTCTGAATGACCTACCATGGTCTGAGAAACCTTATCTGCAATAGTGTTACAAGGGATTACAGGGATATTTTTTCTCTCACTCATGCTGGGACAATACAGACCACCATTGTTAAATGCCCAAACGTCACTGAGCGAATCTATAGAGCTTGAAGTGATAAACCATGGATTATCAAATATTCAAAAAGAATTTCAGTAAGAAAATCATTTATACAATACTCTTATTAATTATAGTACAATTGCGGCTATATCAGTCTGAAAATACCGTGAATAAAGTCAAAACAAGGTTCAAACGCTGTCTGCAATATTCAAGACGTGATGAAAGCTTTATATATAGGCTATATATATTTTTAATTGGAGTTAAAGTTTTGTTGATAACGGGGTCATTAGAGACACACGACACCAATAATAGAGACACACGTTTGTTTTTTATTGTTCTATGCGCATATAAAGTGCCACGAGATGATACAACCCGCATGACGCACCAGCTTGTGTCCGCAATGACACGCCGTCTCGACAGTTCCAGCGGCGACCAGGCCGTTGATCGATGGCATCAAAAATATTGTCACACTGGGCAGCTTTCACTCGCGGTCCGTGTCCGTATTTAGCCTGTGGCCTGTGCCGCGTGGCTTTACCGAGAGACCAGCGGCGCGGACATCTGGACAGCGCGGCTTGCCACGGAGATTACTTTTTTTTTTGACGTGACAACGTCTAATAAATCGATGAACGCCGGCTCCACGCACGAGTGTCCCGTAACACACATTGTCCCGTTACAATGTGTCCCATTACGCTCATTGTACGCTTGCGCCGCATCTCTCTCTCTCTTCCACTCGATTGGAACAACCATCGATTTGACTTTTTCGAGGCACATTAAACTTGAAACACTCCCATTCGTTTCCTACTTTTCCTTGTCATCGTCCTATCCTTAACAGAATAACAAAGATTGGAAGAAGTTAAATAGCAAACATGTATAAAAGTTATAGTTAAAATAATCTGTTCGTTAAAGTAATACACATATTTGAATTAATGAGTGCAGATAAAAGTAAATTTATCAATTAAATTGTAGATTTCATTTCACTCCTTCTTTGTATCCATACAAAATAGTGATAATTCAATAAAAATTATTCAATTTTATTCATAAAAGTATGCAATAATTTCATCTATGTTATGTTATGACGTTGTCACGTTAAACTATCGTCCATAAACCGACTTTACAGACAACCAAATTTTTTATTTACATACTTCCACAACGCCTCCCGAAGTTCAGAGCAACGCCAATCACAGGAATAAAGACATCAGCTGTCATTTGCGAGACCAATGCTGGACATGCATTTGTGTTTGATACCATGCTCCGATGTTCTATATCACCCCTGCAGGGCCAAAGTAAAAAAAAAAAGTCATGTTGATACATCAATTTATAAAATAAAATTTGGGATAAAATAGGGATTCACATCACTGAGTTTCATAACTACACAGTACCTAAACGGTGTGTTCGGGTTCTAATCCTGCTTCGATAATGCTTAACTTCAGTTTTCCATGGTTTATCGGAATCATCCAGGTGAAACCTGGGACAGTTCCTCACAACATGTATTAGTCGAAATCGATTCCTTCCCTGATTTCCCGGAATCGTGTTGTGTGAAACAGTCTCCAATGATCTCGTAATAAAAATATATCATATAAAGCTTCTTTTTTAAAACTATACCATTATTTTAGTGAAATTGTACCATAATATCGTGTGCATACCAATAATTTTATGCGATTGTACAATTTTTTTCGTGCAAGTGTACCACTGTTTCGTGCAAGTGTGCCATTGTTTCGTGCAAGTGTACCATTGTTTCGTGCAAGTGTACCATTGTTTCGTTCAAGTTTACCATTGTTTCGTGCAAGTTTACCATTGTTTCGTGCAAGTGTACCATTGTTTCGTGCAAGTTTACCATTGTTTCGTGCAAGTGTAACATTATTTCGTGCCAGTGTACCAATGTTTCGTGCAAGTGTAACATTATTTCGTGCAAGTGTACCATTGTTTCGTGGAAGTGTACCATTATATTGTGCGAACGTACCTATTACTGTGAAAGTCCCGTGCCACAGTAGGACACTCGATCGAACATGCAAATCCCTGCCGCGATAGTCGAGCGTGCCCAGGCGCACGTAAACCAGACGCGGTGAAAGTCGCTCCTGGCCAGCGAATAGCCCACAGCAAACCCGCCTTGCTCAGAGACTAGCACGGGCGCGGCCAGGATTAGTGGCAGACGGGAGCCAAGCGAAACTATTGTACCTACCTCGGGGATTAGTACAAGTATTTACCAATTAATTTAATAGAAAACTGCAATAGAACATTAGCATTGAAAAAAGCAAGGTGCCTAATGAAGGACATGTGAACTCTTACAAAAAATAATACTTTCCAAGGAATTTACACAATTTCGTTCAACAAATAACAGTTTATTTGTTCAAAACAAGTAACATGCAACTATGAAACTGACAGCGATAAGTCGGAAGTAAGCACATAAAGGTACAAAGTTTATGAAAATAACGACCAAAAACAATTAAGGTGCCAACTGCACAAAAAAACTCGTGAGTACAGTAGCAATAACAATGACTAACCTTTAAATCAGGCAGATGCAACATACTGAACAATTCATGCAATGCAATAAAGATTCCTGCATATTATGACCAAAATATGATACATTTTGAATAGGTCTGTTTTTGGGGATCTGAGGGAGTATGAGCTGCTGCTGCTCTCTCTCTCTCTCTCTCTCTCTCTCTCTCTCTCTCTCTCTCTCTCTCTCTCTCTCTCTCTCTCTCTCTCCCCCACCTGTCCCTAGACAAGTTTACAGAAAAGTGGCTGGCCCTCCCCCAGAAATAGTTCTCAAAAGTTGATGCTTTAGTACGCATTTTTAGCTGTATGATCACTTTCAAGTAATTTTTATTTTATTTCAAAACGTAAATTTTTTTAAATAAATCGTGACACGTATGGACGGTAGATACCTACTATGTGTCCTAATACGTGTTCAAAGAGAAGACTACTTGTTCTATAATTTTACATATTCAGTGGCCATAAATTAGTTATTTTAAACTGGTCAATGAGTTACTTTAGAAGGGGACCATGGCCCTTTCCTGACTACTACGCCCTTGGAAACTTTCGTTATTCCCGAGTCGAGTTCTCTTTGCGGGAGTAGCAACGGCTAAAACAGGGGTGACGCCACGATCTTGAATTAATAAATGCCTCATGTGGCGTTCACCCGTACGTCTCGGCTTCCCCCGCCATATCATTATAAAGAAATATTTCGAAAATAGGACTAGAGAAACAGAGAAAGCGAACATCTTGTATTGACCACGACGATTCAGGCTAAAATTTGTGTTATGAATATTTTACTCACTTTTTTACGTACAGCAGTTAACGTGTATAATACATATGGTGGTAAAATCAAAACCTGGAAGTGCTGCAAAGCAGTAGGAACTGCAATAAGATAACTGATTGCGTGATATTGCAATAATATAACATGGAATTTACAGAGTTTTTTTTTTTTCATTCTTACTGTGACGCCGACAATAACGCCATTAGTAGAGACCTGCAAAATTCGCGGATTCATTTCGTGATATGCTACAATTCAAATAATTATACCTTAGCGCTGCTTCTGCAATTGGTTCACTGTTAATCTGGAGTAATGAGGGCCAATTAGAGACCCTTGCTCAAAGAAGTGTCGAATCACAGACACTCGGTCGAGACGACTCACAAGTCAGCAGCCAATGAACAGGTGATATTTGCCCGAGTGTGTAGAGTGTAGTAGAGTCTATACTGGAGGTCATTGAATCCGCGAATTTTGCAGGTCTCTAGGCCCATTAAAGACGAAAATACAGAACCGCAAACGTCAGGGAAATTGTCGGTATCCACCCCAGCATCGCACCGACGGCCGGACCGTCTATGTTCATGGTAGACTTCCCCCACACCCCTCTATCCCCCCAACTTTGTTTACAGCCATCTCCCCTTCCCCTCCCCCTCCACCAACAACCCCGGAGCTCGCTACAATCCTGGAAGTGTGTCGTAACACCCTGTCTTGACCATGGTGATGTTAGTCTAGGGAAAGAGTGTCAGCTCTGAAGTTGAAGTCAACTGGTTAGCAATAACTGGATAGCATGACAAAGCGTATGTAGCTGTTTAAAGGCTAATATTCAAGAAGTTTGTTCAATAGCTTGAAAGGTACTCGCTTGGAAGAATGTAATAAAATTTTTATCATGAAGTGAGGAATCAACATTAAACTTTATTACAACGAAAATTTGCTTTAATATATTGAATAAGAAACGGGGTGGAGGGGGGGGAGGGATTGTCTACATGATTGGTAACCGGGTGAAGTTTTCTTTTTCTTTCAGTTCATGGTCTGCGCCCACACCATTGGCTTAAGTGTGGTGGTGTTTGCATTGCGGGAACAGTTTTAAATGCCAGTATTTTGTGGCTGTGACTGAACTTAACGACGACGGAGATACTAATTCATGCTTACTAACCCTTTCCCCGATGTTTTGGGCGTTACAATATGACGATAGCGAAGTGGAAAAAAAATTGGTGGTCTGTAAAGTCAGTTTACGGACGATAGTTTAACGTGACAACGTCATAACAAAACATTGATGAAATAATGATTGCATACTTTATGAACAAAATTGAATCATTTTAATTTTAATAATAAAAGAATAAATACTTGAAATTATACTACACTAGTAATCAGATTTTTAAAATGCAAGAATAATTAACCTTTATTGCCTAAATTCTTGTTGTAATAAGAAATGAAAACCACATTAACTTTTCACTTCACTTTATAAACAGTCGAGTGGAAGAGAGATAGATGTGGCGCAAGCGTACAATGAACGTAACGGGACACAGCGTAACGGAACAATTTGCGTAACGGGACACAGTGTAACGGAACAATTTGCGTAACGGGACACAGCGTAACGAAAATTGTGCGTAACGGGACACTTTTTTGTGCGTGCATGCGGCGTTCATCGATTTATTAGACGTTGTCACGTCAAAAAAAAAGTGACTTCAACTAAGCCACGGTAAGCCGTCACATGAATACGATCTCGCCAATATGCGATAGGCTCCAAAGTACCATCAGCACCAAGAGCTCCAAAGCTAGAATCGTTCCAATTTGCCAAAAGCTCCAAAGCTCCAAATGCTTCAATAATTGTTACAACAGCTCCAACAGCTCCAATTGCTACGTCAGCTTCAATCGGCCAACAGCATCAAGTGCTCAAATTCTTAACTCCGCGGTACCATCCCTGTATTAACATTTCATTACTCCAGGTTGATTGAACCCGCAAGACAGCCGAGGGTCTCCGCCGAAGCAGAGCAGGGAACAATGCACGTTGTTGCGCCCGGGTTCCGAGCGGTGGGCGTGTTACGGAATACATGCCTCTCCGGGCACACTCGCGCCTCAAGTGGATCTTTGTCTACGGCATGGATCATCCTTTGTTTCAGAGCGCATTTTGATGGGCATTTACTCCCTCCCTCCCGGCCTCTCCCCCCCCCCCTTCCCTTTTCTCGCTCTCTCTCCGATGCACGATATCTCCCATCAGCGCTGTCCTTGTTTCGGTGTGCTGTGTTGCCGGATATACGTCATAGATCGCAAACGTTTCGGACACAACTTTATAATATAACATTGTATTTTGTAAAGGAAAATTTATAATGATAATTTGGAAATACAATTTTGGTTGTTGTTATGTATTCCATCAGGAGCGTCATCTGATAATAATCATTTTGTACTTCTAAGAGGATGTAACTGAAAGACGCCATCTTGGTTTCAACGGTTTTTAGTAAAAAAAAAATTAATATTTTATTATTAACATATTTAGCTCTGTTTGAGCGTAGCACATAATTTAACGGAATTCCTTCTTATTAATAGTGACTCACTGCTAAAAATAAATTGAATTATTTTTTTTTATAATGACTACAACTGTAACAATATTGTATACATACACTATTTTATGGTCTTAGAATCAATAAAATTTGGAATATATATATTAAAACATTATATTTAAAAATGGCGTAGAAAATAGTTTATTTCTTTATTATTTTTCAATCAGCGGCGTAGCAAGCGGGTGGCAGGGATGGCCGGACCGGGGGGGGAGGACACTGCCGCGACGGTTTCGCGGTTACTGAACGCCCCCCCAGGTCCGCAACTAGAGTCTCCGGCACCCGGGGCTTGAATGGATTCATGCTCCCCCCCCCCCCCCTCTTTTTTTTGCACATACCACACCAATAAAGCGGGGGGTCCTATTTAACCATTTTCCATACCTACATGTAACAGTTTCTGTGCTACCGTAACTTCCATGCATGAACCCACTATGTCCATAAAGTACCTAGTCCTTATAATCACTAGACTTGTTCATTAAATATGTTGAGACGTTATATTGTAAATCAGATTAGACATTCCTGGCATGCAAGTTAAAAAACTTTTTACCAGTTACCAGTTGTAGTAGGAATTACAATGCAAGCGATTTCGGTGCCCCCACAGCTTTGCGCCCGGGGCGTAAGCCCCCGCTTGCCCCCCCCCCCCCCCTAGTTGCGGCCCTGCCCTCCCCCCTCTCTTTTAATCCAAGAGGGGGCGCCATTTTCAAATTCGGCCAGGGGCGCCGGACACCTTAGCTACGCCACTGTATTCAGTAACCTGGTGGAAGGAGCGCGCGACCGACTGTTCGCAATTCCTCCTTCCGTATCGCCGTCGCCGCGTCTGCCGTTCCGGGCCGCGTCGCTATCTTTACGAGACCTCAATTCGGCGATTAGCGGCGCCGCCGTCGCCCACGACTGGCGTCGAGTCGCCCCGCGCCAGCACTTCTGAGCACGTGAGCTTCCTTGCAGGCCAGCCGACTGTCGGGGAGTTACTCCGCGCGTGCGTCGAACTCTGTTGCTTACACTCAAGGCCGCCAATCAGGAGCACTTTTTGAGTATTCCATTCTTTTTTTTTGACGTGACGTCTAGTAAATCGATGAACGCCGGCTGCACGCACGAAAAAGTGTCCCGTAACGCACATTGTCCCGTTACTCTGTGTCCCGTTACGCTCAATGTACGCTTGCGCCGCATCTATCTCTCTTCCACTCGATTGGAACAACCATCGGTTTGACTTTTTCGAGGCACATTAAACTTGAAACACTCCCATTCGTTTCCTACTTTTCCTATCATCGTCCTATCCTTAACAGAATAACACAGATTGGAAGAAGTTAAATGGCAAACACGTATTAAAGTTATAGTTAAAATAATATCTTCGTTAAAGTAATAAACATATTTGAATTAATGAGTGCAAATAAAAGTAAATTTATCAGTTAAATTGTAGATTTCATTTTACTCCTTCTTTGTATCCATACAAAATAGTGATAATTCAATAAAAAATATTCAATTTTATTCATAAAAGTATGCAATCATTTCATCAATGTTTTGCTATGGCGTTGTCACGTTAAACTATCGTCCGTAAACCGACTTTACAGACAACAAATTTTTTAAATATGTAAATTAGTTGTTACATCTCGTCGTCTGAAACACAGATCACAATTTTCAGCAATGTATTAGTAATGCGCTACCGTTTTTTTTTCTTAATTTTTTTTTATCCTGTTTGCTGATATTAGTTTATTTATTTTCGAGAAAAATTTGATAAACGGTTCCTTACAAGTAAGTTCACGTTAATATGCAACCCACAAACCAAAAAATAAAATTGAAACCCGTTTCGTTGCTTGGACATGAGTGAGAAACAAACAACCGGATCATCCTGCAATGAAGATGATTCATGGCCACATGGATTGTTGCCAAGATTATATTAAACAAGAGTATAAATAAAAACCTTGAAAATATATTTTATAAAAAGTAACGAAATCAGAGTTTGAGTAATGGTCTTATTTATTCTCGGCTTTCATTCCACGCATTATGTACGGTGATTTTAAAACGATAAGAGCACATACGAGATACTAGCCAGTATCAATTCGACAGCCCCTAACGACTTACAAACACAACACTAACCTGATCGAAGAAGGGAAGCCCACGAATTATGACCCCTGATTTGTCTCCCGAAAATATTCTAAGTTCAGTCTCGATCAATGATATTTGAGGTCTAAATAAAAAAAAACACAAGTTTCTAAGAGTTCAAACATTATCAAGGTGTTAAGGTATTTTAATTGTCGCTTAACTAACAACTAACCTATAATTTCAGTTACAATCACCTGCTAGACGTGAGAAAACCTACCCTCCCTGGAAAAAAAAAAGAATATTTGAGAGAATATTATTTATGTAGCAGACCTAACCTCAGTCACTTTTTTTTGACATGATAACGTCTTATAAATCGATGAACGCCGGCTGCACGCACCTAATAATTGTCACGTTCCGCCTGAGCCGAGCGTGCAAGAACCGGCCAACCACCGTGCGAGAAAATCTTCTATAATATCAAAAAGGTTAAGGCGGGCTTTTTAACTAATTGTTAGTGATTATATTTAAAAAAATTATTTAAATTAAATTTGCAAAAAACTGTAAATAATATTTGAAAATTAAAAAAAGTATACAATTTTTCATCAATGTTTTCTTATGACGTTATCACGTAAAATTATCGTCCGTAGACCGACTTTACAGACAACCCCCTTTGATGTAAGCTTTTGGACATACGCCATTGCTAAGCACTTTTTCTGTAGAAGAAAACTAAAAAATACCCAAAAGACAAAAAACACAAATTAAGCAAAAAAATTGCTGTTGTCAACAGGATATAAACACCACATAATATTCCATAACATGAATATGGTCAACAAAGAAAAACAAAGAAAAATTGACTAAGAGAACGAAAAAAAAAAAACACAAATGATGACAGTCCAAAAGCTTACATTAAGTCATGCACTCCCATTGCACAAATCTTTCAAAGATAATAGACAACCCCCCTTTTTTGTTTTACTGTTACAACTGCAAAAATTAGTATGAGGATGCACGAGCGCAGGTTATTCGACAGTCTGACTCTGGGGTTTCTCCGGAGAGACCTTACCTGTGAAGCGAGAACAGCAGGTTCGCTCTTGGATCCATGGACAACAGTGGACACAGCAGACCGCTCGCTACTAGACGGTCTCCTGGTTTCTGTCGGCACGACGCCGCGCGAGTGACGTTAAAACAGTGGGGATGTGCGACTCGGCGGGTAAATCTAGCGCAGTGTGTCAATAAGTCGCCCTCAAGATTGCACGGCAGTCGCTCACTCGTGGAACTATCCCGATCACACGAGCTTCAAGAGGCTATCGCGACGTGCCGCCCCACTTTGCGGTCACTCACCTGCGTTCCCGCCTTTTTCTGAACTTTACTGCTTTTCCCGTTCGCTTTTATCTTCAAATACTATCTTTGAAAGATTGGTGCAATGGGAGTGCATGACTTGATGTAAGCTTTTTGACATACGCCATTGCTAAGCACTTTTTATGTAGAAGAAAACTAAAAAATACCCAAAAGACAAACACAAATTAAGCAAAAAATTGCTGTTGTCAACAGGATATAAACACCACATAATATTCCATAACAGGAATATGGCCAACAAACAAAGAAAAACAAAGAAAATGGACTAATAAAACGAAGAAAAAAAACACAAATGATGACAGCACAAAAATATTGAACCCAAAAAAATCTTCAAATACCCTGCGATTGTCAAAAGAACTCGTACAGCGAGACACTAATCATAGACTAGAAAAAACTGCTGACTGCTGATTGCTGATTGCGTGCGGGTTTACGGCTGGTGCCCACACTATGCGTTCATGAATTTCCGCAGCCTTTTTTTTTTTTTTTGGCTCAAAATTATTTCGACTGATTTTTGATGTGTAACATCTCAGCTCTCGGTCTACAGCATTTTGTTGGACGGAAGTCGTATGGAAAGGAAATGTGTAACAGACTGCGCTGTTATCTATGGTGGATGACGATTACCGAAGTCCACAAAGCCAAAGGGAATACTCAATAGTATTAACTGTCTGAATAATTTTAACAAGATGGGCAGAGTTTTAGTAAAATTCATTGTCGATAATCGGGTCCAGAGTCAGGGTTTGGTATTTTTTCAAGACTTTTTTTCCCTCATTTAGGCCTATCGTAGCCGTTTCATTACAGTGTTTAACATTGCGGACTGCAAACGTAATGTCCGGCAGCGAATCTTAGCGGCGGGTGCGGAAACTAGTTGTGATTCGCGTCAAGAAGTGTAGTTGAAAACACAATTTGCGTATATATTTATCACGCTCGGCACTATTTTAAACAATTCTACGTTAAATTTCGTGTCCGTGATTCGTATTATAAGCGAATTTGCAACCTGAGAACACTTTTTTTTAGTGAACAGTGCAGGTCCTTGGAACGCACTAAATAAATTTACCAAAATATAATGATGTAGAAGAAATCACCGAGTAGAAACTGGTTGAAAACAATTTTTGGCGTGTCCGAATTCGCCTGAAACAGCCTATACACTTACATGTACTTGTCACGCACATTAAAAACACCACCCCTAATTTAGCGCACTGTGACACAGCCTAAAATCAAAACAAAGTATATTACTGTCAAAGATGCGAATGTAGTTACAGGGAATTGTTAAGCAATGTCAACTGCTGGTGTCTGCGCGTGATTGAGCGTTAAAGGCGTAACGGAATGACACCCACAAACCAATAATTCCCTACCATTTTTTTTTACGTCCTTGATGGACTTGAACTAAAAATGTGTTGTGTATAATTGAGATCTACTATCCTCATTTTTATTATCAGGGATGTGAGTTGATTGTAACCCTATCTTATCAATTTATACTTTTTAGAATGAGAATATGAAAAACAAAACAACTTACTCGTAAGTAAAACAATGCCGTCTCAAAACAATAGTACAATCAAGTCAAGTCTCATGTTTACATATACTTATTTCAAGGTTTTTATAATTACATAATGCAACATCCATTATAATATAATTTAGATGTGCCACTGCATGTCTCTGAATCTGTGTTCCCTTTATCAACATATTGGTTTTTAACTCTCCAAGCTCGTTTTTACTAGCGATAGTGTGATCTTAACAACTATTTTTTCATAGTATAGAGTAAACTGCATAATTTTGCACATACTTAATCAACAATTAGTTTTAGAATACATTCAGAATATAATTTTGTAGTTTTTTTTCAAAGCCTCTTTGCTCCTCTCTACAATATTTTATTTATTATTTTTATAAAACAGCAACGAACTCATCTACAAAAAAACTTTCAAAGTAAAATCTCTGTAAATGGCGAAATTTAAACAGCTGTTCTTTCGCTATAGCGTTTTATGAAATGTTACAAAAAAAATTAAATGCTTAGAACTGAACAAAATTAATCTCTCATCATTTACTATCAACAACAAAAATAATCTCTGTATCTTGGTCGATGGTTCTTTTGTTATACGAGTCGTATCGTTCACTTTCTTATGAAAGCTGAACAGCAAGGTACACTGTTAGAAGTTACAGTAATTTTACCAACTTTTCAACGAAGTATTTAGCTGAATTTAATGAAGAGAACTTCGTCATAGCTACAAATAACTAAATATTATTAATTTAATAATGCTTATTAATGTACGCAGTTAATACTGGAAAACTATTCAGGGAACGGCTTACAAATAACTTTAACTATTGGAGGTACTTGGGACAACTCGAAGCATAAATTTCATATTTCGTTCTAAGCAAAGGTAGACCACAAGTAAACAAAATAAGTGTGCTTGCTGTATACCTAACAAGTTATTTTTTTACGTTTTACTAAATATACCAAGACTATTCTTTTAGAATTATGTTCAAAGATTTTTTTTTCAACCTAACTAAAACTAAGTGTATTTTGGAGGGGTCCGGGTTAGGGAGGGACCTAGGTGCGTCTCAGGCCGAAGCCTATACGCCTAGTCATGCTGGGATTAGCCATGCAAGGAGAGGGTCGCATGCATCATGTGCTAGGAGGGGATTGGCCAGCCATGGCAGCGATTTGCGCCATGACTAACTCCCCTCACTCTTAAATCTAGACTATAACTAGAGATAGGTTGGGCCCAGGTAAAACCTGCATAGACACAGGGAAAACCCTGGGCACATTCATGCAGGATGCAAATTGGCATGCATTACGTGTAGGAGTTTACAGGAGACAGAGGATGGTCTGGATGAAGTGTTGGACAGAGTAGAAAAGAGTCTACCATGCGGGGGTTGGGAACTTGGACTCGTAGTCCGCTTTGCTTTTTATCCAGGACTGGATTTAGTGACCAGGGACGCAAGCGCCCCTGGTGGTGAGTGGTTGCACTGACCACTCACTCCGCCGCCAGTCAGCACCTAAAAAACTAAGAAACTAAAACAGGAAAAAGATAAATGACTTACAAACTAGGCATTTCGTTACGAAATATGCAAACACCCAACTCAGGGATGGACGTGCAGTGCTTAAGATAAAACTAAAATAAGAACTAAAAATATATATATATTTTTTTTAAATTTTTTTTTTAATTTTTTTTTTTAGATTTTTTATTATTATTTTAGAAATATATATTTTTGATGACTATTACTTAGTATCTAGGACTTATTACTAATTTACAAATCTCTAATATCTACTACTATACTACTAGTTAAATATAGAGGAACTGTCGGTGTATAAAGTTACAGGTGAATTAAGTCAAGACCTATTCGCATTCTGGCATTGTTGCAAGCTTGTAATTCAAAATCCCATGTCTTTCAGAAACACAACCGGCACTGGAGGTGAAGCCTGCCAGGCGGGCCATGCCCATCGTACATAGGGAGTCAGCCCTAACACAACAGGCAGTGAACTCCCGGGAGCCGAACCTACACCTGCGTGCTTCGGACCATTTTGAATAAGCAAATTATTCGTTAATGTCTATAATTTAAGTTTCAACTCGCGGGAGACTGATTGGCCGATCGCTCAGCCAGCCACAGCACACTACGGAGGTCTGTGAGCCAAGATTGAATTTGGCATTTTATATTTTCCATGCAACTCTGGATCTTGTTCGCCCAGTGATGAAATATATGGGTTTCTGCTTATGGCACATTTATCATAGAATTTTTGCGCAGTTCGGAAATAATAATGTTTTAAAAGTTCGAGTTTGAGCTCTCTGTGCATAGCCCTTACGGGGCAATACACAGGCGCATCTGTCGCAATACGAATACTCTTATTCTGAATTCTCTGTAGCTTGATTAAGTGAGATTCCGCTGCTGTTGCCCACACCGGCGCTGCATACGTGATTATTGGTTTTATTAGTGCGTTATAAATTATTATTCCGTTTTTAACAGAGCTACCTAAACGTCTGCTCATGACGGGGTAGAGGGTCATGAGCCTAGTGAAAGCTGTTTTTCTTTTCGCCTCTATGTGATCGCGCCATAGTAGTTTCCTATCCATGTGTACGCCTAAATATTTAACCACATTTTTGTGAGGAATTTGCTCATTGAAAAGTGTTAGTCGTGGTCTATCTTCAAGTGGCGGGAGATGTTTACGCGTAAAAACTATAGCTTCTGATTTAGTAGGGTTTACCTTAATTCGCCATTTTGTGCACCACTGTTCTATTGAATTTAACGCGGTTTGTAATCTGTCTGCTGCGAGTTCTAGAATACTAGATCTGCTAAACAATACCGTATCGTCCGCGTAGCAGCCAAACTGAACTGATCGGTGTGCGGGCTTAGGCATATCGTGGATATAAATATTGAATAAAACCGGCCCCAAGATGCTGCCTTGTGGGACTCCTGCTTTAATTATTTTTAAATCGGACTGTGCTCCTTCTGTCGTGACTCTAAACGATCTATTTTCTAAATACGAGGCCAGTAATTTAATATAACAATCGGGGAAGCCAGTTTTATATAATTTATACATTAAGCCTTCATGAAGTACTCTATCAAAGGCTTTTTCTATGTCCAAAAACGCTGCGAGATTATAGCTATTCTGATTGAACGCAGTTATTATTTGTTCTGTCATACGGACCAGTTGATGCGTTGTTGAATGCGCGCTGCGAAAACCAAATTGTTCGTCCGGCAGTACGTCATTTTCTTTAATGTGAGTATTTAGTCGCTGTAGAATTATGCATTCAGCTACTTTTGACAATGTACTCAGCAGACTAATGGGCCTATAATTTTGGGGCAGTGTCTTATCTTTTCCGGATTTATGAAAAACTATCACATTCGCTTCTTTCCACTGCGATGGAAAATACTGTAGTTTAAGTATTCCATTTATTAATTGAGCTAGGTATTCCAAAATTTCATCGGGCAGTTTCTTAAGGACTACTGCCTGAATGCCATCGTTTCCCGGTGCCTTACGTGGTTTCATACGCCTGATAGCCTGTTTAACTTCCTGAGATTGAGTTAAGTAAGGTTTTGAGGTTAAAGGCTGATTAAGTTTAATTGTAAGGTCTCTGTATATTCTGGCATTAAATTGCGGGTCACAGGGTTCGATATTAGGTTGAAAGGCTAATTCAAGGGTATTCGCGAAGGCTTGTGCTTTGTCTGTCGGTGTAAAAGCGAACCCAGTGCGTGTTTGTAGCGGAGGTATTTTATCTATCTTATGAAGGAATCGCTTTGTCATACTCCAGGTGCTACCATCTTGCACCTGTAGCTGAGAGACTTTCGTCTCCCATTGGCTGCTCCTCCATAGAGTTATTTCATCGGAAATTATTTTCTGTAATTCATTAATTCTCGCTTTAATGTCGCGCTGCCTACGTCGAGTATATTCGCGCCTTAATCTATTTTTCTGAGAAATTAAATCCCTAATATACACCGGCAGTTCATCTTGCTTAAATCTAACCACCTTTTCTGGGATGCACGAGTTAATTGCAGTTTGAATTTTAACTGTAAGTTCAGTGACTGCTGATTCGATGTTATCTTTTGTTTTGAAGTTGGCAGCATCGGCTGCAGGCAAATTATCGACTAAATACGTCTGAAAACCTCTCCAGTCGGCTTTCTTGTAGTCTTTAATTTTTCTCGGAGGACTGATGTCAGTGTCCACGTCATCGAATAGTAGATGTACTGGAAAGTGGTCAGACGACATTTCGTGAAAGACTCTGAGTTCGAATCCCGTTTGAACTCTCTTATTTAATGCAATATCTAAAATATCGGGGTTGTGCCTTAGTACTCCGCTATCGTGAGTGGGCTCTGAGGGAGCATGTACTTGATAATTTTTGTTAGACTCGTGTCTTTGCAGCAGTAGGCCATTGGCTGTATTGCTCCGACAGTTCCAGTCTTTATGTTTGGCATTAATATCGCCGACTGCTAGGAATGTGGGAGCTGAGCCATATAAGATGTCCAGCTCGTTTTCAGTTAGTGACCTGCCCGGTGGTGCATACATCGAAATAAGCACAATTTGTTGTTTATTGACTTTAAAAGTAATTGCCACAGCTTCTAATTTATTAAATTCAGGTAAATGAAATTCACTATGTTGTATACTTCTGTGGATTAGTAGGGCAACCCCTCCACTTCTGGTATCGCGGTCGCGCCTATAAATAGTGTAATTTAAGATAGTTAGACGATCTGTTGGAATTAAGTGTGTTTCGTTTATCGCCGCGATTCTAATATTATGTTTAATTAAATGATCGGTAAATTCGATTATTTTATTTCTAATTCCTCGCGCATTCCAGTAAAGGATGGTACTTAATCTACTGTCTACGGGGGTAGTATTAATGGCAGAACCTAAATTAAGGGTGTGCAGCATTAAAGCTGGCCGCTAATGCTGTCACGAAGCCCGTGGTGGCTTTTATTTTGTCCTCTATTGACTTGGACGGATTACACCAAATAGCCATTAAAATGCACATTGGTTCCAGGACGTGTGCCAGGTTAGGGTCCTGTGTAATGGCATCCGATTGGCCTACGAGCTTCAGAAAGTCGCTCGCGTCCATCACTGGCTTCTCCGCGGGATTTAGCTGCGGTGAAGCAGTTGGCATTACTGTTGGTGAGTCAGTCTGCAACGGGCTGGCTTGTTGTTGCCCAGGCGCGAATTTCTTGGAATCACTGGGGGGAGTGGTGGAGTTGGGTGGCGCCTTAGTACCTGGCTGATCCATCACTTGACCTTGCGCCCGGCCTTTACCGTTTTTGTGCCCCGAATGGTGTTTCTTCGGGGGCCTCTGGGGCAGGGGCTGGCCTCTAGGTCTGGGTGGGTTTGCCAAGACAGGATACTCCAGTTCATGCCTATCGCTCAGCACTGAATATTGGTTAGGGCTCTGCCATTGCGGGGGGGCGGGGTAGCTCGGGGCTCGCCACGGCTGCCTTGGGGGCTGGGGGCAGTAGCCTGAGGGGCCGGCTTGTTGTGGGGGCAGGCGGACTTGAGCTGCGGCAGCTGCTCGCTTGTTTTCGCGCAATGCGCGTTTGGACTGCAGCTCTCTGTCTTTCCGCTCCTGTTGCGGGAGGTGACGCCAGTTCTCCCTCTTGTAGGCCATGCAGCCTCTGTAATTGGCGCAATGCGGGCCTTCACATCGCGCGCACTTTGCCTTCGTCCTGTCACCTCCCTGGGGGCAAACCTCGGTTTTGTGCCCTTGGCTGCACCATCGGCACACAGGGGAGGCTCTGCAGCCTTTTGCGGGGTGGCCAAACCTCTGACAGTTGCCACATTGGAGGGGGCCTTTGGGGTGTCGATAGTCCTCAACACGAATGCTGAGGCCTCCGAATGACTTCAGGTCGTAAATCCTTTCTGGATTTACGGCCTTCGGGAGCTCTACGACTAACTTATTTATAGGCTGCCTTGTCTGCCTGTTGTACAGAAACCAGAAGTTCTGCACTGGAAGACCCATTGCGGCGAACTCGGCCTGAATGAATTGTTTGTCGGTGCTGCTATGCACTCGACAAAACACAAACTTGTTCGGGATCTCGTCCCGTTGCAGCAGCACAGAGTGTTGCACTCCGGCCTGCTCCAGTGCACGCACTGCCCTGTGGTACTCCTCCACAGTGGCAGTGTGAATCATGAGCTGGTCATGGCCGCGACTGACGCACGACCAGCGCTCCTGCAGTGCTGCATCCAGCACTGTTTTAATGGCCGGGTAGCTGTGGCCAGAATCAACAAATACATACAGGGGTTTCACCTGCATTTTCTTTGCCTGAGGGGCAGGGTTTGGCGGGGCAGGGCTCGAACCTGCGGGCGTGTTGGCGGCCGTTTGATTGGCCGAGTTGTTTGCCCTTCTGACGGGCTGCTTGCGAAGTCGCTCGGCCTGCTGCCTGGCGATCGCGGGGTTCGTCAGTGGGGGGCGCAGTCTTTCGTCCTTTCCTCCCGTTTTTTATTTTTTTGAGACGACTGTTGTAAAGCCGTCGTCGCTAGACATTTCTTGTTCGTCGTCGCTTGGCAGGGGCACATCGATGCACTCCTGCATTACCTGCTCGTCACTTAACTGGTCAGTCATGTCGCTAGTTACACCCTACAACGCACTAACACCCACTGACCACGCACCCGGTATTAAGCCGGGTTGTGGCTAGGCTGTAGGGTTAGCTACAACCCGGGTTGTTTTGCACGCTTACACTTCTTAGAAAAAACCTGGGAATACCACCTGGCCTGTGTGCGAGCAAACAGGCTGTTCCTGGAATCTCGCAGCTCCGCTTGACGCGTCCGTCCTCGGCCAAGGCTCGAAGCGAACTCCCCACTGTTCAAAGTAAGTGAACTCAAGTGTCCGTAAAAACCCGAAAATAGCCGTAAATGTACGAAGATCCATGGATAATTTGTAACCAGCGTTGTTCGTAAAATTAAGGTAGGTGGTATTTATTGGTTGTGGGAGCAGATCACTGTCGCTGCGTTCCGAACCGCGGCAGCCGGGTGACCGTCAGACGCGCTCATCTCAGAGTTCTTCCTCGTCGTCCGTCGTCCTTTCCGAGTGGGCGCGGGAGGGGGGGGGACTCGGGGTTCGGAGCCCGGTCAAGCCGCCGCAGTGCTGACTGGCGGCGGAGTGAGTGATCAGTGTAACCACTCACCACCAGGGGCGCTTGCGTCCCTGGTCAAATATTCCAGTACTGGACAAATAGCAAAGCGGACCACGAGTCCAAGTGCCCAACCCCCCGCACGGTAGACTCTTTTTTCTACTCTGTCCAACACTTCATCCAGACCATCCTCTGTCTCCTGTAAATTCCTACACGTAATGCATGCCAATTTGCATCCCGCATGAATGTGCCCAGGGTTTTCCCCTGTGTCTATGCAGGTTTCACCTGGGCCCAACCTATCTCTAGTTATAGTCTAGATTTAAGAGTGAGGGGAGTTAGTCATGGCGCCAATCGTTGCCATGGCTGGCCAATCCCCTCCTAGCACATGATGCATGAGACCCTCTCACTGCATGGCTAATCCCAGCATGACTAGGCGTATAGGCTTCGGCCTGAGACGCACCTAGGTCCCTCCCTAACTCGGACCCCTCCCAAATACACTTAGTTTTTAGTTAGGTAAATTTTTTTTTTAAGCCACCGCAACGTCGCAGCCCCGCCGAGACGCTCCCTTGCCGCACGAGGTCGCGGCCTGCCCCCTGTCCTGTCGCGTGCTTCTTTCCCTGAAGAGTCTTCCAACCGAGTGACGAGAAGGAACTTGAGATTGTTACATAAAACATCACATTATTGGTGAAATAATTTTTTTAAATAACCTTAAAACTAACGTAAAAATAAAAATTAGAATAAATTAAAAATAATACAACTTCAATAAATAGAAAGAGCTAATATGAGAATAACAAAATTTGTAACTTTGTGGTCGTATAAAAAATATATATATATAAATTGATTTTTTTTTAATTTCAACATATGATAAATTCAGGAAGCAATTTTATATGAATACGTATTATAAATCGAGATGCCAGTTTGAAAATTGGGGTATAACGCCAAATTGGATGGATTTCGAAACGTTATAAAAATATAAACCGAACTTAGTATATCCGAGTTACGAAAATATATTAGAAGGGTAAGGGACTCAGCATGCTCCATTATAAACAGTCTCTTTTTTTTTGTATGTATATTTACAGGTCACTGCCAGTGATACGCAAGATTCTCGAACGTTCGATTCCTGAAGATTCATCTACTTTGAGAGCAGATATTGGACACACGAATTAAAGCAGTCTGAATAAAATAAAATTAATTCTTGTGCTGAAAATAATGAACTATTTAAATACAAGTTGGGAACGTTATGGAAAAAAAAAGTTTACGGTATAGCAACTGTGAGACGGAAATACGAAGAATTATTGTGCAAAAAGAAATTTTCCAACGTCGAGGCACGTGGCGAATTCACACGACCGTAACTGCAAGAAGCGACGGTCAGAAGAGCAGCTTGTGAGGATTCCCGGAAGGCGTAACTCGCCGGCGCTCTGCAGGGAGAGGAAGAAAGCCAAGATGGCGACCGTCACCCGGCGTAAGCAAGGGAAAATGATGGGGGCAAGATGAGGCAAAACCCGAATCCAAAGAAATACAAAAAAAAAATTGTAATTTCCCCGAAAAAAGGAAAGAATTTGAAAGCAAACAGCCGGCAAATAAGTTGTCCCCCCCCCCCCACCGCTTTTTTCCCCACGCGAAATTAAATTCTGTGTAGGCTTCTGGACACAGCCACCACTTTTTTTTTTTTTAGGTACATTTCAAATAAATACTACATATTTTAGCCGTTACTATGGTGCGACTTCCAGAAATTTTTTTTTATAGTTTTTCGTATTATGGTCCACAGGCCCCAAAACCATCGCCAACTCAAAAGTTATATATATAATTTTTTTTTTGTGGACAACTGTCGCAATTTTTCACAAATCACTTCCAAACTGATACACAAAATCTAGTAGTGGAAAATCTCAGTCGAGTTCGTTAATGTGCAATATCCGACCAAAGGGGCGGAAATGGGAGATGATTTATTGATAAACAGAATAATCACTCTAACTCCCATAATATGGAAAATATCCCATCCATTTGAAGGTTTTATAATTCGTAGGAGTAATATCAAAATCTTTTGTCTGAATAAGTTTTTGATACAACCAACCATAACTGCAAGGGGTTGAAAAAAACAAGTGTTGGAGGACAAAAAAATATAAAATTCCCTTCATAGGAACATCATCGTATTCTACAAATTTTAAATTAATCTTCTAATTTATATCTAAAACTTTTGTCTGAAACAATTTTTGATTAGAATAACCATCCCTGCAGGGATTTGAAAAAATAACTGGTAAAATTAAAAAAAAATCATAACTACCTTAGTAAATAAACTATCAATTCCGTTCAAAATGTTTGTAATTATTATAATTTTTGTATAAACTTTTTATCTGAATCAATTTTTGATAAAACGAACCATTTTTGCAGGGGGTTAAAAAAAATAAAGGGCTAGAATG
Source organism: Bacillus rossius redtenbacheri (assembly GCF_032445375.1). NCBI lineage: Eukaryota > Metazoa > Arthropoda > Insecta > Phasmatodea > Bacillidae > Bacillus > Bacillus rossius. The sequence goes on from NC_086332.1 coordinate 9,404,108, forward strand.
TTACAATATTCATCATTTAATTACAATGTACACTGTTAAATCCGTCATGTTTTATTGTAAAAACTTAAATTATTATATACCACTTTTGTCTGAAAAAAATTGTATTCCACCAACCATTACTGCAAGGGGTAGAATAAACAAGGGTTGGAGTACAAAAAAAACATAACTCCCTTCATAGGCGCAACATCGAATTCGTACAGATTCTGTATTAATCCTATAATTTTTATCTAAAACGTTTGTATGAAACATTTTTTGATAAGACATACCATTGCTACAAGGGATTTAAAAAAGGGGTGAAAATTGGGGGAAAAAAAATTAATCCATTCCTTTTACACTATTAAATCCATTCGTTTTTATTGTAAACCTTAAAAATATTATCTACAAGTTTCGTATAAAAATATTTTTATATGACCAACTATTACTGCATAGAGGGAAATAACAAGGTTTGAAAGTTAAAAAAAAAATCTTTTTTTAACATAAACAAATATATCCGTTATAATTTATTATATGAATCCTAAACTTTATCTAAAATTTAGGCTGAAACCTTTTTTGATGAAACGAATTATTACCGGAAAAACATGTGTTGAAATTTAAAAAAATCAAAACTCTCGTAGTATCAATTTCGTTTGAATTTATTTTAAACTATCCTGATATCTTAAAAGTTGGTGCAATTTTATATGACTACGTTATTAGTGCAAAGAATGAAAAATATTGTTTGAAGGCCAAATATATTAAATAATTACCTTAGTTGGCATATAATATGAAATTTGTTCTAAGCTATTCAATGATGCGTTGTAAACTATTGAATGCTGGATACATAGAGTTAAAAATATTCGTAATATTTTCGCTGCATGGAAAATTGCCAAATATTTAATCGATCATTTTGTAGTATTGGAGAACATAAAAATATGGTATGCACATTAAGTTTTTATTATTTTATAGAAGTTTCCAAAATATTTCCAGAATTAATAGGTACTTCGAATCTGCCTAACGCCTGTAGGCTGTGCCGAAAGAGATTTTTTTTTTTTTTTTTTTTTAAGTTCTACCCTCTCCCTTGTCACCCCCACTCGTGAGTTAATTACGTCCAGGGGGACTAGACGCCGAACGCGATGTCAAATTGCTCGCCGACATCATCTACGTTATTCATTCGGGTTTTTTTTATGGAGAAGGCGCCCACACGGGTCAACTTCGGGTGACACTACCCTTGTGCGTGCGCCCTGTTGAGCGCTTCACGGAAGTCACAACAAACAACGAGAGAGACAGAGAGAGAGAGAGAGTAGTACTCGGCAGCGATTGCTCCGCACTCTGGCCTAGCGCCGCTGACACAAATCCATTAGCCGTGTTTACGACCAGCAGGCTCGGGCGCAGATAGCATCGCGGGGGTTACCGCCTAGTTAGCGGGTGATTACAAGTGGAGTTCGTTCGCCTGTCGTACCGCACTCGCACAGGGACGCACCACAACGCCGAAATGCCACAACGCCGAAATGCCAAACTGACCACAACGCCAACAGCTAGAAAACTGCTGTGTACCACAACGTCGAATTACCACAACGCCGAAATACACTAACGCCGAAAAATGTCATTACAGGACTGCCACAAAGGTTAAGTTAGGTTAGACTAGGTTAGACTAGGTTAGGTTAGCCTAGGCTAGGATAGGCTAGGATAAGTTAGGTTAGGTTATATTACACTAGGTTAAGTAAAGTTAGGTTTGATTGTGGTATTTCGGCGTTAAGGTACATTTAAGAAACACACACAAATTCATTCAGTTGTTATTTCGGCGTTGTGGTACACAGCAGTTTTCTAGCTGTCGGCGTTGTGGTTAATTTTGACAATCGGCGTTATGGTATTTCTGCGTTGTGGTAACGACCCCACTCGCACGTTCGCCTCGCCACTCGCAAACATCCGCGAGTGGCAGTGTTCCGTTCAGAGGCGCACCCCCAGCGACCTCACGCGCTATCGAGCTTCCTCCTGTTCGTCGCGTCGAGGCGTGCGGGCGGCCGCAGTGGCAACGAACAAAGTTGAAGAAAACAAGCAAATTATTTTTGATTCGAGTCAAAATTGATCATCGGCTTGTTCTTGGTAACAATTTTACGTCAAGATTCACAAGAAAACTCATTTTCGTTTAACCTTGAAACAAAATGAATGCAAGTAGCTTGGCTTCTGGGTTGTAGCCGTGTCCTTGGCTAATAATTAACCGACGTTTCGGTCGACATTGCAGTCGCCATCATCAGGGAGCAGTTGCACGGCTACTACCCAGAAGCAAAGCTACTTCAGACAATGGCCGTGAAAGCCTGCGAACATAATTAAAATGAACGCAAATTATGTGGGAACAGGGTATTCCGTTATAGATTAGCTTTAAATAGAGCTAGAACCATCTTTTATTGTTACTGTATTTTTTTTTCTCGTCATTTGCACAAATACGGTATATTTTAAAGGGAATATAAAACAAACGAGAGCTGGAAGGTCTACTTTATGTCTACGTGCAGGATTTTTACGACATGTGCCAATATTAAAAAAAAAAATACCAAAAAATATTAATTATTTTGAATGTTAGATTATAAAAATCTTTTTTTATAAAGGATAAAGTAATACAAATAATAAAACCATTTAAAATTATGATTAAATAACTTGTTGCAATATTAAAAATGTGAGGAAAAAAGTTCCAGTAAGGTTTAATTTCTTTTTTTTTTAATACCAAGAATAAAATGTTAATTATTTTTAATGTTTGATGACAACAATTTAATATTTATGCAGAATAAAGTGATACCAATAATAAAATCATTTAAAATTATGATTAAAAAACGATGAGGAAAAAATTTCTAGCGAGGTGTTTTTTTTTTTAATACCAAGGCTGCCTACACACACGCGCGCGCGCGCGCAATTCTCCGCACTTCATTTCCTCTAATTTCCGCGCCTGCGCCGCCACCCCTCGGGTGCGTGTCTGCAGACCCTCCTGCTACTCCTGGTGTGCTCCTGTGCTCCTGCGCTCCTGTGCTCCTGTCTGCGCGCTGAATCAATTGGAGCCCGGCCTCGGGGAACTTCCGTGCCGTCCGGGAATAAAACACTCGCGCCAAGCTAAAAATAATTCTCACCTGCCTAAAAAAAAAATTGGTTGTCTATAAAGTCGGTTTACGGATGATAGTTTAACGTGACAACGTCATAACAAAACATTGATGAAATGATTGCATACTTTGATGAATAAAATTGAATCATTTTTATTGAATTATCACTATTTTGTATGGATACAAAGAAGGAGTGAAATGAAATCTACAATTTAATTGATGAAATTACTTTTGCTTGCACTCATTAATTCAAATATGTTTATTACTTTAACGAAGATATTATGTTAACTATAACTTTTATACATGTTTGCTATTTAACTTCTTCCAATCTGTGTTATTCTGTTAAGGATATGACGATGATAGGAAAAGTAGGAAACGAACGGGAGTGTTTCAAGTTTAATGTGCCTCGAAAAAGTCAAATCGATGGTTGTTCCAATAGAGTGTAAGAGAGATAGATGCGGCGCAAGCGTACAATGAGCGTAATGGGACACAGCGTAACGGGATAATGTGCGTAACGGGACAATTTTTTTCGTGCGTGCAGCCGGCGTTCATCGATTTATTAGACGTTGTCACGTCCAAAAAAAAAAGAGGGGATTCAAGACGAATCATAATATTTTATCAGTTGGGAGCAGGTACTTTTTCACGGGAAGATCTGACCGCTCATCAAACTGCAATAAGGTGTGTCCACACTAGTGGTCGTTATAACTTGTGATTGTCGGCCGTCTGCAAGAGAAGCCATCTTCCTTTTTGGTCGGGCCAGTCAGGACGCGTTTGCTTTCGCACTGTATCTGTTCTTCGTGTGCCGACAGTAGAAATGCAACTGAAAGAAACCAAACCAATGACGAAACACAATGTTAAACAGTGTTTCTACGAGATCTTTTTCGCGAAAACTGCATGGTCCTAAGTTATCAGTTTTCACAAGCCCCGCAAACTTACTGCTTGCAGTTTATTCTATTAATTAGATACCGGCCAGTTTCCCCGCTAGAAATCAATGGGTATAAACATTATATATCAGACCCTTAGTTACAGGTGACGTGACGTCATTGTGAGGCGTGAGTATTTGGGTAGAGTGCGCACGCTATCTGCGCAGTAACACATTTGTGGGCCTACCCAACTGTCGAAATATGCATCATTCTAGCGTTAAAAAAAAAATCTCTTTACACTTTCGTACTTCCGAGATGCAACGCAGACAGTGTTTAAAATCCGTGACTAAATACACTGCGTCGAATTATTATTATTATACATTTATTAATTTTAACTAAAAAGTTGGTATGTTGGAAAAACTAGTGTAACAAACGCGTGTATCATGTCATACAAAACTATTGTTTCCTCATATACCTTTAACGTTGAATGTTTTCGTTTAAAATGGCGTCGGTGTCGACGAGAAAAAAAACATGTAAGTAAGGGGGGAAGGGGGAGACCGGGGTACTCCATCTGATTTTGACAGTTATACTGGCAAATCGTAAACCTAGGCTACATTCGCGACAGCATACAAATACCACAGTTGCCCACGCACAAATCAGAATTTGGAAGGTACATTCTCACACGACACAACTGTTCGAAACACATTTACTTCTGTAGAAATTTTCAGTTTTAAACTTTTAACTGTGTCAGTTATTACATTGAATTTGTATAATGTAATTATATTGTATGTATTCAATTATTATTGTTACATGAAGCTGTTTTTCACCTAAATACACGTATTGAATATCGTAGTTTTGTTTTTAACGCTTAGGAGTGATTGACAACATAGCATTGACTCACTAATAAATTACCAAACTACAATTATTTTCACTTATTTTTTTTTTAAATCTTTGAAATGCGCATAAATCAAAGCACTTGTCAAGGGACGTAGTGTATGCTGATCGGCAGCGAAGATAAATAGTCTCACGGCGCGGGGAACAGTGTTGCCAAGTAGGGCAGTTGGCTATCTGTGCGTGTGAAGTATGTAGCTTGGGTTCTGGGTTGTAGCCGTGTCCTTGGCGAATAATTCACCAACGTATCGGTCGACATTGCAGTCGCCATCATCAGGGTGCAGCCACCTACCGGTAGCTAACTGCTCCCTGATGATGGCGACTGCAATGTCGACCGACACGTCGGCGAATTATTCGCCAGGAGTAGGTAACTGCTCCCTGATGATGGCGACTGCAATGTCGACCGACACGTCGGCGAATTATTCGCCAGGAGTAGGTAACTGCTCCCTGATGATGGCGACTGCAATGTCGACCGACACGTCGGCGAATTATTCGCCAGGAGTAGGTAACTGCTCCCTGATGATGGCGACTGCAATGTCGACCGACACGTCGGCGGAATTTATTCGCCAAGGACACGGCTACAGCCCAGAAGCCAAGTTACTTCAGACAATGGCCGTGAAAGCCTGCGAGCATTATTGTCTATGCGCGTTCTGTTGCCCCTCGCGGCAGTGCAGCGCGCAGGGAAGCCTTCTTTTCACAGACGAGAGAGCCACTCCCGAAGTTCCCCGAAGTTCATGCTCGCTTTTTTTTTCCGTTCTATCTCATTGTATAAACCGGTGTGGCATTAAAATTTGCGGTCGATTAGGATAGGTTAGCTACATTATAAATACTTTAAAACATTGTGGATGGTTGGTTATATTAGGTAAGTATAGCTACATTAAAAATACTGTAAAATCATTTTATGGTTGCATAGCAAATAACTTTTCAATATGTAGCTATCCAGGGCTTGGAAACCGTTTACATGATTTCACAAGTATCTTTAATGTAGCTATCCTAACTAAATCAACATGTTCACAATGTTTTAAAGTATTTAAAATGTAGCTAACCTAACCTTACACAATGAACAAAAAAAAAACCCGAAAATGCACGATCAGAGGTTGGCTCTCTCGTCTGTGAAAAGGAAGGCTTCCCCAGCGCGCAGCAGCTGGTTCACGCGCGGCTGCCTCGCCACTTCCGGGAATGCCGTCGCGGTGTCTCGGGCGAGACAGCTGGCTCCCCGCCCGACCCCTCTCGCTAGGAGGGGGGGGGAGGTAGAGCTAAAAAATGGACCGCTACGGATTCCACGGTTTTCGACGCTCGAGCCTCAAGCCCGCCGCCCTACTCTCTTAGCAGCGGGCACAATGTTTCAACCAACCCCGATCAAGGGAAACAAAATAAAACTGAAAAGACGCCATCTTTAATCAAGCAACACCAGTTCTATGTGAACGCGGGAAGGCTTCTTTTCACTGACGAGAGAGCCAAACTCCTGATCGTGCACCTTCGGGTTTTTTTTTTGTTCATTGTAACTCATAACTAATGGTCGATTAGGTTAGGTTAGCTACATTATAAATACTTTAAAACATTTTGGACGGTTGATTTGGTTAGGATAGCTACATTAAAGATACTGTTACGATTTCCCTGCGGGTTCGTAAGGATAGCCCAATTAATAGATTTTATTTCACACACAGTTTTATTTATTACTACTACTTGTCACTTACAAATAATCTTCTAAATTGGCAGATAATTAATTACACGTAAAGAAATGTCAATTCCCCAGTCACTCTTTCACACACCTCGCTGGGCCGCACTTCCGGCGCAACTCTCGTCGCAGCACCCCTCGTGGGTCTCCGCCGCGGGACTCCGTCGCCGCACTCCGCCGCCGCCGTCACACCCTTCGCCGAGATCCCACTCGACGACTCGCTCGCCACTTCACTCGGGACTCCGCCGCGCCCGCGACTCTATCGCCCAGAAACTCCCGACTCCACTGAACTCACTCACTCCCTGCCCTGGAACCTTCGTCCAAGGACTTCGCCACTATATCGCCCGGAAACTCCGCCGCGGGAGGACTCCCACTCAGTCTCTGACTGACTGACTGACTGACTCGAAGGTCGGCCCAACCTCCTTAAATAGCCCTTGGGTTCCCATCCAGAACAATCGGGCATGTCTCCGAGATATCTCGCGACCTTCGCCGTCGAAATGCCCAGAAACGCGTCGTGAGTCCTCGAAGGACGCGGTGGCTGGTGTAAGAACGCCGATAAACGTGTCTGAGTCCTTTTATTCCGCAGTGCGGCCTCTTTTAAGTAACCCGATCTGAGGCAGGTGCGCGCTGCGACGGTCAGGATGTAGCGAGATAGTATGGCACGAGATACCAGGGAGAGGATACGGGTGGAAGGGGGCGCAGACAGGCCGAACGAGCGCGGCGACGCCAAGCACTGCAGCCAAGCGCGATCGTAACATTGCCCCCTCCTTAAACCTGTTCGTCCCGAACAGGTAATGCATCTCCTTCTGGAGGTCCCCATGCTATTCGAAGTTTAGGCCTCCTGCCTTTCCTCCATCGCGGGCTGTACAGTCTCACCAGATAACCCTCTCTCTCATAGATGTAGCTTCTCTTGTCACCCGGCGACACTTCTGCGTCGCAGATGCCCCATGTCGTTCAGCCAGCTGCCTTAGACGGGCTGACCGATGCCTTGGACGGACCCGATACTCTTGAGTGCATTGCTTATTGCCTTCCAACAGTTTCCTTGTTCCTTCCCTTTTTCTCTCCATTTCTTCTCTCGCAGCTACTTGTTCGTACAGCATTTCTTCCCGGCTCTTCTTCGTCTCTTCTTGTTTACTCGTGCCCTCTTGGTTCTTCTGTGTCTCACCTGGGCTGCACTTAGTTTCTCCTTGTACCCTCTTCATGACTCCTTGTGTTCTCATTTTCTCTTCTCGGTCTTTCTTCCCCTGTTCTTGGTCTTTCTTCAACTCTTCTTGGTCTTCCAGAGTCTCTTCATGGTCTTTCTTCGTTTCTTCTTTGCACTTCTCTATCTCTTCTTGACTCTCTTCTCGGCTTTTCTTCAGCTTTTCTTGGCATTTTCCTCTCTCTCTCTTTCGTTTATCTTCATTTCTTCTTTTTCAATGTTCCTTACTTTGTAACTCATCTTCACTACTTCTGTTCTTTTCTTCAGCTCTTCTTTCATCTTCATGTCCTGGCTAATTTCCTCTTCGCTGGTCTTCTCTTCGCTGGTCTTCTCTTCACTGGTCTTCTCTTCACTGGTCTTCTCTTCGCTGGTCTTCTCTTCGCTGGTCTTCTCTTCGCTGGTCTTCTCTTCGCTGGTCTTCTCGTCGCTGGTCTTCTCGTCGCTGGTCTTCTCTTGGCTGGTCTCCTCTCCGCTGGTCTTCTCTTCACTAGTCTTCTCTTCGCTGGTCTTCTCTTCGCTGGTCTCCTCTTGGCTGGTCTCCTCTTGGCTGTTCTTCTCATGGCTGTTCTCTTCCAGGTTTATCTTCATTTCGGTCTTCTTTTCATTCTTCATTTCTTCCTGGCCATTCTTCATTTCATTCTGATCCTTCTTCATTTCCTCTAGGCTATTGTTTGACCCGTTCTTCGTTTCTTCATGATGGTCCTTACCCACATTATTTTCACTCTTCACTTCTTTCGCAGAGTTCTTCATACTGGTTATCCATGCCCTCATGTCATTCACCATTTCTTCCAGGATAACCCATATCTTCCTGATATCTTCTACATTTAACTCTTCAGCAGCCATCTCTTTCTAAAGCATTTACTAATTAATCAACCTAAATAATTTCTTTTTCTAATACTGTTCTTAATTTTAAATGACCTAGCTGTACCTTCTAATTAAACTAACAATAACTCTATTACATTCAAAACTATCACTGGCTACAGTAAACTCAAACAAACTCTAGAAAAATCCAAATTCACTAAATTTCTAAACACTAACTATATTCTGGTAAACTAAATTCTATTCTTAACTTTTATTCTAATAATGTAACTGAATCCTAAATCTATTAATTAGGGCTATCCCACTTCTGACACCAAAATGTTACGATTTCCCTGCGGGTTCGTAAGGATAGCCCAATTAATAGATTTTATTTCACACACAGTTTTATTTATTACTACTACTTGTCACTTACAAATAATCTTCTAAATTGGCAGATAATTAATTACACGTAAAGAAATGTCAATTCCCCAGTCACTCTTTCACACACCTCGCTGGGCCGCACTTCCGGCGCAACTCTCGTCGCAGCACCCCTCGTGGGTCTCCGCCGCGGGACTCCGTCGCCGCACTCCGCCGCCGCCGTCACACCCTTCGCCGAGATCCCACTCGACGACTCGCTCGCCACTTCACTCGGGACTCCGCCGCGCCCGCGACTCTATCGCCCAGAAACTCCCGACTCCACTGAACTCACTCACTCCCTGCCCTGGAACCTTCGTCCAAGGACTTCGCCACTATATCGCCCGGAAACTCCGCCGCGGGAGGACTCCCACTCAGTCTCTGACTGACTGACTGACTGACTCGAAGGTCGGCCCAACCTCCTTAAATAGCCCTTGGGTTCCCATCCAGAACAATCGGGCATGTCTCCGAGATATCTCGCGACCTTCGCCGTCGAAATGCCCAGAAACGCGTCGTGAGTCCTCGAAGGACGCGGTGGCTGGTGTAAGAACGCCGATAAACGTGTCTGAGTCCTTTTATTCCGCAGTGCGGCCTCTTTTAAGTAACCCGATCTGAGGCAGGTGCGCGCTGCGACGGTCAGGATGTAGCGAGATAGTATGGCACGAGATACCAGGGAGAGGATACGGGTGGAAGGGGGCGCAGACAGGCCGAACGAGCGCGGCGACGCCAAGCACTGCAGCCAAGCGCGATCGTAACAATACTGTGAAATCATGTAAACAAAAAAGCGAGCATGAACTTCGGGGATCTTCGGATGTGGCTCTCTCGTCTGTGAAATGAAGGCTTCCCATGTGAACGCCGCGACTCCCCCCTCCCCCCCCTTTCCTACTAGCCCAGTAACCTCTATAACCCGTCTGCAAGATAAGCCAATGCCTTATTTGACCGGAGTCTATTCAGGAAGCTTTTGCTTCCACAGTGAATTATTGTTGTCGGTGTGCTGACATTATGCATTTACCTGAAACTAAACTGAACTTATAGTTTTAAAAAACTAATAAAAATTGGTTGTGTGTAAAGTCGGTTTACGGACGTTAGTTTAACGTGACTACGTCATAACAAAACATAGATGAAATACTTTTATGAATTAAATTGAATCATTTTTATTGATTTATCACTATTTTGTATGGATACAAAGAAGGAGTAAATGAAATCTACAATTTAATTGATAAATTTAACTTGTATTTGGTACTCATTAATTCAAATATGTTTATTACTTTAACGAAGAGATTATTTTAAACTATAACCTATGTACATGTTTGCTATTTAACTTCTTCCAATCTGTGTTATTCTGTTAAAGATAGGACGATGATAGGAAAAGTAGGAAACGAATGGGAGTGTTTTCAAATATGATGTGAAGGAAAATGGATTACCCAACACCA